>NW_020185338.1:2633354-2821821 GCF_003031525.2 Neophocaena asiaeorientalis asiaeorientalis | reverse complement strand
CCCCGCTTCCCGGCGCCGCCGCGCCAAGCCAGGCGGGATGGGGCGGGGCGGGTGTTGCTAGGACACCGCCGGCGGGCGTCAGCCTCCGCGGCTTGGGCTCTCGGCTTCCACCCTTCACCTACTTCAACCCTGCCGAGAGGGCTGTAGGGGAGGGTCGGAGAGGAGGTCGAGGAGCCACGTGGTGGCCGAGGGTGTCAGGGCCTTTCTCCTTTGAGGCCTGCCCTTCTGGCCGGCAGGACGTCCTCTTTCCCTTTGCCTTGCAAGTAGTCCTGTGCCCTGGGAGGAAAAGTGAATGAAAACACTTGGGCTGCCCAAGCTGGCTCTATAAGGATAGTGATGTCCCCGGACTCCACTGAAGACGCTGTATCCGCTGTTCTTCCCCTTCCAAAAGGAACCATTTCTTGAGCTTTACTAGGACAAGGAGCAACGCTAAGCACTTTGCCTACATTAATTCTCTTTCAGTTCTGTGAAGTAGGAGCTAGTTAACTCCATTAGAACACGAACAAAATGTGGCCAAGGTCATAGAGCTGGTTGGGTGGAGGCAGGATTTGAAGTCCTGTCTTGCTTAACTTCAAGGTCCCTGCTTTTTCATAATGCTTAAGTGTTCTCCCTCAGCTGCCTCTTGGCTAGCACATTATCCTTTGCTATCCAAACACCACACCACCTGGGACACACTGTCTGGAAATGGTCTGACAGGGAGATTAAAAAACTGAATTCAGGGTTGTCCAAAAAACCTGGGGCATGTGTTTTACATTGATGTATCACTGATAATTTACAGATGTCCCCGTCTGTAATATACTAATGCAATCGCCACTTAGCATCCTCAGATTCTTACTAAGGGAAGAGTCTAAACCAAAGAATTTGCCAAAACCCAGATCAACTCCTGGTAGGTATCCCATGCGGGGCTACATAAGGTGGGAGATTAAAAGATTTTTTTTTTTCCCTAATTAGTGTCTATCCACAAAGAGTTTCTGTGCTACTAGGGAACTGTCTTGTCAAGGATTTCTTTGCAAGTAATTATTAAGGACATGCTTCCAGGGGAAACTTGTAAGGGAAACAGAACAGGGCAGAAGAAGAAAAGGCAGCAATTTAAGGTCAAGTTCCAGCCTCAGCTTGATCCAAAGGCAGCTCTGGAGCACAAGTTACAGTGAGTTGATCCCACCTTGAGGCAAGGGACCTGGATTTTTATACCCCTGCACTAATCAGTCACCGGCTCCAGGCCTTCCTGGAGGGGGTGGGGGACATAACACCCAGCACTTCTGATTCCAGAGTGAGCCTGGGTGAGGTGGATCTGGTCGATTAAGGTAGTTCTCTGAAGGTTGGAGGTGTGAGCCATTAGGAGAGAAGCACCCAGTAGCTGGGGATGTGTACGGTGAACCAGTCAAAGGTCTCTGAAGGGATCTGGCAGAGCACCAGAAGCATCCACTACAGTCCACTCCTTACAACGCTCAGATTCACATGTTCTCACATTAAGTCTCCATCTTGTCATAGCTTATTCAAGGTTCTAATTGGTCACAAATCTAGTGGGACAAACCACAGCCCTTGCTGCTGCAACTGGTCCCAAGATTATAACTAACATCCATCATCTCTCTTCTCTACCATCCATTCTAGACTCCTCTCATCCTCAACTAGCCCTTCTACCCATCTAGGGGTTTGCCTGGTGGAGTGTCCCAAATCTTCATCCTTGAGGGATCTGAGCTCCTTGCTACCAGGTCTTTATCAGGCAGTGGTTGCCACGACTGCCTATTTTCAGTTAAAACTTGGCAAGAGAGACTCCAGTGAATCAGCTGAGTGCCAAACACATTCCTCCCCCATTATGTAACAGCAGCCCTGCATTCTTATGATGATTGGGGTCAGTTACCTCTGCCAGTATGATCATAGCTTTCTTTGCTCACATGGAGTCCAAAACAATAGGACTACAGCAGTAGCTTTAGGTTTAGTGTGAAGTATTCTCCCTCTGGGAACTAGAACCTCTAGAACCAATGCCCTAGAGTTGTGAGGACAGGAAGCATGCATTCCCCAAGCAGGTCACTGAGAGTGGCAGTGAGCCAGGCTACTCCTCTTTCCACCCCTTGGTTCCCAGACCCATGTATTCAACTCACTGGAGACAACACAACGTAATGGCTTTTGGTTTAAGGCACACACTGCATCCTGAAGGATGGTGCCCCAACCTCACAGGGTATCATTTCTAAGTTAGTGCCTTCCTCTGCCTTCAGAAGGTGGTTACAATATATTATGCTAGAATGGCGTGGTATGTTGTGGGATCCGTGGATCCCCTAGTCATTTGCCCATTACCATACCTCTTTGGGACAAAAAAATGTTTTGTGAGATTCTGTGTCCATAAATCAGACATTCTGAGACCTCAAATAGTGGATCTTATCAAAGCACTGCAGTCAGGAAAGGCAAATTCATACAATGAATTTGTACCAATCAGTCAGAACAGAATGCTGCCATTGCTAGGGTAAAAGGGGTCCTACGTAACTAACTTGCCATCAAGGCTCTCGTTGGTCTCTTCAAGGAACGGACCTATAGTGGGGACTCAAAGTCAACCTCTGACAGGTCAGACGTTCAGCAGTGGCAACAGCTAGATCAGCTGTAGTGAGAATGAGCCCCAGGCTTTTGGACTGATGTGTAGCCTCCAGTTTTGTTACTGTAACTACAGTAACAAAAATGAGCCTTTAGGACAAGAACTGAGGTAGCTGACAACAAATGCTGGCTGACATCTACTGATGAGTTATCCTGCCCGCCAGTTTGCTTAATGCCTCCTCTGCAGTCAGCGCCCCCTGGTGGGCATCAGTGTACAATACGAAGGTCTTCACTCCCATGGGTCCTCTTTCCTCAAACCTCCTTGTCCCCCATCTTCCAGTTGTGTGCCTTCCAGTTCCGTGACCAGCCTGTGGAGTTAGTGTCCATTGCCCATAAGTCTATCTGTATCTTTACCTTGGGCCACCTCTCTCTCCACACAAATTGCATCACCAGGTGCAATGCCCAAAGCTCTGCCTATTACAACGATTTATCTTCACTAGTCTCTTCAGAGCCACCTCTGGGTGGGGCTATAGTGCAGCTGTCCATTTTCAGTTTGTGCCAGTATACTGAGTCAACCCATCTGTGAGCCAAACTTGGGATCTTTCCTCTATCAGCTGGTCATGGGGGATACCCCATGAGGCCACAGGTGTGAGCTGATGAAGATGCCTTGGTTGGTGGATAACATAGAGTCTGGGTCTCTACTTTGTGCAATTTACTCATGTGTTCTGGACCTGCTCAAGCCCAATTCCACCCAATTACATAGTCCTTATAGTTGTTATTTCCTCTATTTCTCAAAAGCTAGAGATGTTGCACGAGCCAATGCAGCTCCTTTTAGCTGTATGCCATCACAGTCACCAAGAGTGAGAGTCTTAGTAACTTTAATGATACAAAGATATAGAATGCCACAATTAATGCTTGCTACATAAAAAATATTCTGCTTTCTTCTTTTTTTAAAAATAAAGGTGCTTTTACCCGTGTCCCCTGCATCGGCAGGCGGACTCTCAACCACTGCACCACCAGGGAAGCCCATTGTCCATTTTTTAAAAAAAAGGTTTATTTATTTTATTTATTTTTGGCTGTGTTGGGTCTTAGTTGTGGCAGGCGGGCTTCTGTCTAGTTGTGGTGTGCGGGTTTTCTCTTCTCTAGTCGTGGCACGCAGGCTCCAGGGCGTGTGGGCTCTGTAGTTGTGGTGTGCAGGCTCTCTCTTTGAGGCGCGTGAGCTTAGTAGTTGTGGTGCGCGGGTTTAGTTGCCCTGTGGCGTGTGGCATCTTAGTTCCCTGACCAGGGATCTAACCCACATCCCCTGCATTGTAAGGTGGACTCCTTACCACTGGACCACGAGGGAAGTCCCTACTCTGCTTTCTTGATGCTTCATCATAAACTACTACTTAGAGGTTTGTTTGTATCAATATGTATGTCCTTAAATGTAAGTAAAATTACATAAATTATTATATGCAATTTTCTTTTGTATAAAATAAAGATATGCTGATTTTCTAACAAACACAGAAAAAAAAAATACAGAATGCCACCTACCACCAGAGATGAGATCTCCATCTTCATCTTGCTGGTGAATGAGCTGTATCCAGAATCCCTTTCTTAAAGTCAGCTTCCTGGGACTACTTATGGCACCATCTGTTTTAAGCAGGTTCCCCAGATGCAGACCCCGAGGAAAGGGTTTTTGTGTAAATAATTTATTAAGCAAGTTGCCTCAAGAGAAATTAGAGAGGGAGTAGGAAGAGCAGAATAGGGAACAAAAATTAGCCAGGTAAGGTTGTGATTTCAAGTAAAGTTCCAGACTCAACTTGAACCCCTGAGGAGCTTTTGAGAATAAATTGCCTAGTAGAGTTTATCCTTCCTGAAAGTAAGGGAGCTAGGTTTTAATACTTCTGCACCAGTCAGTCATTAGCTACAGGCCAAAATGGGGATTTGTAATTTCCCAGGCTGTTTTGGTTCTGGAAGCATCTGAATGAAGTGGTTCCAGGGGATCCAGGGTAGTGCTCGGAAGAAAGTTATAGATATGAACTCTTTGGAGCACAGCCTGTAGAAACTGGGGGATGGGCGCACTGAACCAATAATGGGAGCTTACAGGGATTTAGACAGAGAGCCACAATTGCTAAAGGAGCTAAGATTCACATATGGAAAACTGACATAGAGCTTCCCGTTGCTGACAAGATGGTAAACTAAGTTGAGCTTCTACCTTCTCCCAGAATCTAACTCTGAAGAAACTGGTAGGGAGACATAGAGAGGTTGGGTCCCCACGTGTGTTGATGGGGGGGCACAGTGCATGGACGTTCAGAGCATCACAGAGATGGGTGCTATGGAGACTTTTGCTTCCCTCACTGCCCTGCGCAGATTATTGCCTTCTGTGATTAGGCTACATAAGATTATGACTTCCATCTTGCCAGTACACTCTCTCTACTGCATGTTTGGGTTGCATGTCTTGATAAAGCAAGCTGCCATGTTGGAGAGGCCCACGTGGCAAGGAACAGGTGGAGGCCTCCAGCCAACAGCCAGCAAAGATCTGAGGCCCTCAGTACAATAGCCCTCAAGGAACTGAATTCTACCAGCATGAGTTTAGGATTCTTTCTGGGTTGAGCCTTCAGATGAGAGCACAGCCCTGGCCAATACCTTGACAGCAGCCTTTGAGAGACCCTGAAGATAGTAGCTGGCTAAACCAATCCCAGATCCCTAACCCATAAGAACTGGGAGATAAGATGCATATGTTATTTCGAGCCACTAAGTCTGTGGCAACTGGTTATGCACCAATAGATAACAAATGCTAGCATTCTGCAGCTGGTCTGGAGGCTTGAGCATATCCTCCTTACAGATGGTTATCTGTGTACAGATTATATCTACCTGCTAGAATGCAGTGCCCAACTCTGGGTCTCCCTGTAGCACCTAGGGTATTGCCCTGCACATAGCAGTCACACAGATAATGATTTCTAGGCAGGAAGCCCAGGCATTTATGATAATAACAAAAATGGATTGAGTCCTTACTATGTGCCAGGCCTTGTTGTAGACACTTTACAAATCTTAATTTATTTAATCCTCATTGATGATCAGATTAGGTAGGCTCTTTTAGGATTTCCATTTTGGAGCAGAAAAATGAGGCTTGCAGAGGACAAATAACTTACCCAGGTCTGACGCTTGTGAGTGGCAGAGCTGGGATTCAAGCCCTAGATAGCCTGGCTCCAGAGCCTGTGCTGCTCTCAGACCTGGGAAGAGATGGGGATCAGTGCCACACAAACATTGTCCTTTTCTGAAGCACCAGAAAGAATTCCAACCTGTCAGCCGCTGCCCGTCAACTGTTGGAGGGCAGGAATATACCTTACCTGATATGAAATCTCACTTTTAATATTCAAAACATGGCTATAGTAGGAGCCTTAAAAGTTGGCTGGGGCTTCCCTGGTGGCGCAGTGGTTGAGAGTCCGCCTGCCGATGCAGGGGACACGGGTTCATGCCCCGGTCCGGGAAGATCCCACATGCCGCGGAGCGGCTGGGCCCGTGAGCCATGGCCGCTGAGCCTGCGCGTCCGGAGCCTGCGCGTCCGGAGCCTGTGCTCCGGAGCCTCCCGGAGCAACGGGAGAGGCCACAACAGTGAGAGGCCCGCGTACCGGAAAAAACAAGTTGGCTGAATGAGTGAGTGAGTGAATGAATGAATGAATGAGATGCCTTGAATAGGATGCGGAGAGAAAAGAAAAGGGAACGCACAGAAGGCTCTATTTCTGAATATGACACCAGCAGACTCAAACGTCTCACCCCCAACACGTTTCTTTGCAGTTGCTACCAATATTACCTCTTCCGGTGCTTATCTGATAGCCTGGCTTAAGAAATACGATGTGTTTTTCTTGATTTGGAATTGAGAGCAGAAAGTAATTCATAAGAGGTAAGTGAAGTGGAAGGCGGCTATTGTCCCTAACAAGTGTGTCCATTTCTTACTGGTCTGACTGCACGTGCACACACAGAAAACCCAGGATTATATCTAATTCTGCCTTTATAGCAGCTCATTACCTGCAGGGATAAGCGAGGTTATATAATGGGCTGGTTCAAAGAATGTGCTTGTTTGTATATGCAAATATCTGTCTAAATTGCTTAAAATAACAAGTTGTTTAACACCCGCCACTGAGGGAATTTGGTTTGAAATGTTCAAACATTAGGCCTGCCTACTCCAAGCACATGAAGTGAAAGATGGTTGCTTAGCCACACAATTTGTCTGAAGAAGGAAAGACGCTCAAGTCTTGTCTCATACTTCATTGTTTTCAGGTACTAGAATCAGAATAATAGTTAACAGTTTTTATGATTAAGTTGCTTTGGTTTCTTGACACAGATGAAAACATATGGGAGAGTTTGACTATACAGTCATCCTTTGCTTAATAAAAGTGGACTCTGGGCTTCCCTGGTGGCGCAGTGGTTGAGCGTCCGCCTGCCGATGCAGGCGACACAGGTTCGTGCCCCAGTCCGGGAAGATCCCACTTGCCGCGGAGCGGCTGGGCCCGTGAGCCATAGCTGCTCAGCCTGTGTGTCCAGAGCCTGTGCTCCGCAACGGGGGAGGCCGCGGCTGTGAGAGGCCCTAAAAAAAAAAAAAAAAAAAAAAAAAAGTGGACTCTGACATTTTAGGCAGTGGTATTTGCTCCCTAATAAGATGTGAAGGACTGAGCTTAATTTCCTTGGCCTTTTTTGGCCTTCTTCCTCTCTTTTAGTGCCATCCTGACTGAGCCACACAAAGCTGATCACATCACACCTTGGTTAAAACTTTGTACTGACTCTCCCAGTCCCCTCAAGACAGGGCACACTTCTTGGCCTGATATCCAAGGCCTCCGTCATCCAGTCCTTACTCCTCTGACTGACTTCATCTTTCAGAGGTTTTCCCCACCTTCCGGCCTCCCTATTCCCACTCTTCTGTTCTATTTTTGGTTTCTCAAATTTTTTATGATCTCCAAAGCCCTGGGCCTTTGCATTTGTGGTTCCCTCTATCTTGTTCCCCTTCCTTTCCTACCCACCCCCAAGCCCGGTCGGCCTCCACCGGTCCCCGCTAAGATGTCACCGCCTGGGAAGCATTCCCTCCGCTGAGGCTCGGTGCCCTCCTCAAGGGTGCTATGGCTCCCGGCACAGCCCCACTGCGTTAGCGTTGTCTGATTCCCCTGCTGGACTCTGAACTCCTAGACGGGGTGTCTCGACACCCAGCACAGGGGCCTGATTCATGCAAGAAACTAAAAACACTAAAATAAAAATCGGTTGAATGTATTTCTCATTACTCTCCTGTAACCTTTGTTTCTCTACTCTGAGCGGATCTAAATTGTAATTAGTCCAGTTTATACATTTCAATCCAAATGAATGACAGTTTACTTAAAATAAAAACTGTTAGCACAATAGAAAATCTTCCTGAAAACAAAATTAACTTTTGAAATTTTAACCACATGAAATTCATTGCTATAATGTAAAGTGCAAAATTGGAAACCAGTTCTCAAATGTTAGACCCCAGAACTACTTTCAAATCCATCTATTTTCATTTCTTACAGACCCCCATCATTCTATGGGAATAAGCCCCCATGGACGACGCTGCCTCCCACCCTCCCTCCACAACTTTTCTTAGAAAGTGTGACATGCATTTTTTTCTGCTGGCATAATAATGAAAGGAAGGGTAAATACAGTAAGATGTGCTTCATGTAGTGCTGGTACAGAACAGAAAAACAGCTAAGAAGATCTAAAAAAAAATACTTCTAAAATATAGTGTTTATTAGCAAAATTGATTTTTATTTAGAAGGGAATTCTCTCTGTGCAGGGCACACTCTCGCTTTGATACCTCCTCAGCTCTTATCAGCAGCAATAACAGTTTAGTCAAAGAGATGAGACTTGATCATTCCTAATCGGACCCCAGCGCTCTCTAGAACGGAGGTGACTTTAAAACAAGTACTGGGAGTTGGGACTTTGTTATTATTTTGGAAGTTCTAGTGGACTTTGGTCTAAATACTTTGTAAACCATAAATCACTACTGTAGTTTTGCTCAGAGTCTTAAATTGCCTTTATCAGTTTGAATTTTTAGAGCCAGGGGGCCCAATTTGTACATTATGTTGTTATTCTGGGAAAAACTCCAATGTTTTCTGAACATTTTGTTCAGGAAACTGAAGTAGGCCTGACCCCACTTACCAGGACTGACTTCCCAGATCTGCTGAAAAGGCATTCAATGGCTCACCAGGCAAGTCGGGAAACAAGAATAAAATGAAAGAAGAAAGCATAAGATATAGAGGGTGTATTAGCTTCCTGGGGCTGCCATTAGAAATTACCACAAACTTGGCAGCAATAGAAATCTATTCTCTCACAGTTCTGGAGGCCGCGAGTCCAACATTGAGGTGTCAGCAGGATTGGTTCCTTCAGGAGGCTCTGAGGGAGAATGCATTCCATACCTCTTCTTAGCTTCTGGTGGTGTGGGCAATCCTGGGCATTCGTTGGCTTGTAGATGCATCACTCTGATCTCTGCTCCATCTTTACATGGCCTTCTCTTCTGTGTGTCTGTGTCTGTGTCTCAAATCTCCTTTCTCTTATAAGGACTCCAGCTGCTGGATTTAGGGCCCGCACTTCTGCAGATAAGCAAATACCTTATCCAGGTTGACCTTAAGATCTTTAACATCTTCAAGGATCCTATTTCCAAATAAGGTCACATTCACAGGTACTGGGTTAGGACTTGGACATATCTTTTGGGGGGATGTAATTCAACCCACTACCAAGGGAGAGTTCACCTGCGTAAAAACCCTTCGTGCTTTGACCCTCCCAAGAGCTCTCTGCATTTTGACCTTCTCAACTTTCCCCTCCAGCCACTGAGACAAATCCCTGCCTCTTGTCTGCACTATTTACAATAAAACCAGAATCTGAGATACTATTGTGAGGAGCTCTTGAAGACTGAAAAAGAGAAAAATAACCAAGAAACAAACAAGAACGAAGACTGGCCCTAGAATCCTAAAAGATGGAACTTTAGAACTAGTGATGTATAACATGGCCCCTCTTTTTTTTTTTTTTTCTTTCCCATATTAGGGAAGTTTTCAACTATAATCTCTTCAAATATTTTCTCTGGTCTTTCTCTCTCTCTTCTCCTTCTAGGACTCCTATAATGCGAATGTTGTTGCGTTTAATGTTGTCCCAGAGGTCTCTTAGGCTGTCTTCATTTCTTTTCATTCTTTTTTCTTTACTCTGTTCTGCAGCAGTGAATTCCACCGTTCTGTCTTCCAGGTCACTTATCCGTTCTTCTGCCTCAGTTATTCTGCTACTGATTCCTTCTAGTGTAGTTTTCATTTCAGTTATTGTATTGTTCATCTCTGTTTGTTTGTTCTTTAATTCTTCTAGGTCTTTGTTAAACATTTCTTGCATCTTCTCGATCTGTGCCTCCATTCTTTTATCCGAGGTCCTGGATCATCTTCACTATCATTATTCTGAATTCTTTTTCTGGAAGGTTGCCTATCTCCACTTCATTTAGTTGTTTTTCTGGGGTTTTATCTTGTTCCTCCATGTGGTACATAGCCTCTGCCTTTTCATCTTGTCTATCTTTCTGTGAGTGTGGTTTTTGTTCCACAGGCTGCAGGATTGTAGTTCTTCTTGCTTCTCTGGCCCCTCTTTTTGACACATAAAATTGCATGTATGTTCATAGAAAATGTCTGGAAGGATGGATACCAAAAAGTTGACAGAGGTAATCACTGGGTTCAGTGATTATGGGATCTTAAATTTCTTCTTTATGTGTATTTATATTTTATAATTTTAGGTAATCTTAAAATGTCTCTTTAAACATTAGAACCAATAGTTTATTAAAAGAGAATGAGATCCCGGGATGGTAAAGAATCATTCACTTGGTCTGGTTGTTCAAAGAAGCAATTGCTCTGAAATCAAGTAGAGAAGGTGGAACAGGGGTCAGTTGGCATCTTTCTCTGAATCTCCTTTCATTGGTATGAATTCCACACAGCATATCCTGCTGTTTGGTCACTATCTGGATAATCTTACTGAACTGTAGACATGAAAACTGGAAGAAGCCATACAGATCATGATGAGAAAAAAGAGAACCCTAGAGAGGGTGGCACACTCTCCTAAGGCTCATGGACAGAGGGAGAGCTGAGACCCAGAGGCGGGGCTTCTTCTATCACTGCAGGAGACTGCTATCAAGGTCTTGTACATGGACCGCTGGACTAACACAAGTCATAGCATTTATTTCCAGTTCAGCTTCCAATGAATAAGCCACTTGTCTATGCCAACATTTGTGAAGGCTTATCCATCGAACAATCACTGAATACCTGTACCCTGTCCCAACATATTCTGGTCACTGGGTATAAAGATGGAAGTCTTCAGGATCTACTTACTAAATGTCCCCAGGCCTAGCTAGACATTTAAATTTAAAGACATTTTAATAGAAAGGCCCAACTCTCCATGACTGAAGTCCCAAGTTGCTCTCCTGGGCATTTATCGCCCTCACCTTGGTTATTTTAGGGAGTCTCAAGACGGGGACATGAGGGTTAGGGTTTTGCTGGTAGTCTCTCACAGACATGTTCCCCACCCACCCCCAGGACCTCATTTGGGAAGTCAATGGTCCAAAAACCATTTGAGGAGATATGATGGTTAATTTCATGTGTCAATTTGCTTAGGTCAGATATTCAGTCAAATACTATTCTAGATGTTTCTGTGAAGATATTTTTAAATAAGATTAACATTTTGAATAAAGCAGATTACCCTCCATAGCCACTCAGTTGAAGGCCTTAATAGAAAAAGAAAAAGACTGACCTCCTGGAAGATGAGGGAATTCTGCCAGCAGGCTTGGACATTGGACTCAAACTACAACTCTTCCCTGGGTCTCCAGCCTGTTGGCCTACCCTGCAGGTTTTGGACTTACCAGTCTTTGTAATCATGTAAGCCAATTCCTTCAAATTCTCTGTGTCTGTCTCTCTGTTTTTGCTCTCTCTCTCTCTCTTTCTCTCAACCTCTCAATCTCTCTCTCTCTTCCCCCTACTCTGTGGATAGATAGACAGATAGATAACCTCCTTTTATCATTATAGATAGATAGATATCTAGATCCTTCCTATTGATTCTGTTCTCTCTAACTCACACAGGAGGAGAACCATCGCTAGCACAAGCCCAGAGAACCCTATCTTCTTGCTACTCTAGTGACTAACTGTGCTGCTACTTCACAGCCACCCCCAGGCCCTGCCGCTTTGTCCTGGGACAGAAATGGGAGGATGGATGCCACCCTCCTCGACTCTGTGTCAAGCTTGCTTGAATCAACTAATATGACAAAGGGATGTAATGCCTAATGGCAAGAAAGACTTCTAAAACTTCTTAAAACATTTTCTTTTACTAAAATAAAACTATGAAAATAGCAAAATAAATAAAAATAGCATTAATAATAATTTATAGATTTAAAAGTACTCATAAAGACTCTTGCATACTTTTCCATTTTCCGTATTTTACTGTCTGGACACTTTTCAGATTTGCCTTCCCTATGGTTTCACAATGATTTGCTTGTAAATCAACACTTTTTTGCAGATAATAGGCATGCTAAAAAGTTTTTTCTTCTATGTTGGATTCTTCATCCACATATTCAGTGTGTTTGGCACTTTTTGGCATGGACTTGTGGGGCTTCTCTCTCATGTCCTATTGTGGTCCCAGGAGTATGGAATAACTTGAATAAAATAGTAGCCTCATTACGTATTACGTGAGAAAGGTGTTATTATCCCTATGGTACAGAAATGGAAACTGAGGTTCAGAGATGTCCGATAACTTCCCTCATATCCTTCAACTTGAATGTCCCAAAGCTGGCTCCGAACCCAAGGCTATGTGGATCCAAGCCCACACTGACTTCCGTGATATAGATGATGCGGATAATTTTTATTTAATTAGCTCAGCCTAGCTGAGCAGTGACTTGCCGAGTTTGTGCCACCACACGCAAGGTCATTCAGCACCTTGCCGGTGTCCATGATAACCTCACGGCCTGGCCTGTGCTGTCTGTTCCTCTTAGATGTGACCCTGTTCTCTGCCTCCTCTCAAACTCAGCCAGCTGGTTGGTCTCCAGCCTTTGTTTACTTCCCCTCAGCTTCCATGATCTTTCCCAAGGCTTCAGTGCTTCTTCTCTGCCTTCTGCTGTACCTCAGTTTTCTATTCCTCACTCTTAGCTGACTCCCAACAACTGTTTTTTTCACCTGATTATTCTTAACAGAAATGAGTTTCATGTACATGAAGCAAAATTTTCATGGTTGCAAAATTGGGCACCGTATTAGTCAGCACAAGCGACTGACTGAACCCCGATTCAATCAGTTTTAGGGAATGAATTGGCTCAGGTACCTGGGATGTCTGGGGGCGCTGCCTCCGGGCATGGCTGTATCAAGTGGCTCAAGCAATGACATGAAGAGTTTGTCTGTTTATCTTTTGACTTGGTTTGACTTCTCTCAGATAGAATCTCTCCAATGTGGCAGCAAGAATGCCCTGGCATATCTAGGTTCCTATCCTACCTCTCTTGATCTCAGGGCAAGAGAAAGAAACTCACCCCTACCCAACCCTCACCCCCAGCTCTCATACAAACCCCCATAATGATTTTGATTTACCCTGTTTGGGTTGCATAGCCATCCCTTTGGCAAAGGGGTGGGGACATGTTTGACAGCCTCAGGGACATGACACAAAATTGGTGTAATGTTACCCATTACCTTTAGAAAGGGAAGCAATGACTATCCACCTTGGTCCACATAACAAACTTTCCCTGAGGAACACTCATGACAGCAGAGAGAACACGAGTTCTCCACTTAACCCCCATGATCACCACAGGCTGATTTGGGAAGATTTACCCCCCATTTCCAGCTGGCTTGGGATGGGAGGGGGCCCAGCATTAGAGCCAGACAGGCCAGGAGAGAACAGCCAGAGGCCACAGGCCTCGGTATCCGGAAGCCCCTCCCTCATCATATATGTCCCAGTGACCCAGGGACCTGCCTGAATCCCTGGTGAGGAGCGTGGAGAGTGTCCAGTCGCTCCTTCCACTGCTTCCCCTACCCAGGCAACCTCAGGGACAGTTTTCAATACACATATTCCCAATGGCCTTCTTTTTTCTCCCAGATCTAAATGATGATGGTGATGGCACTGCTAATGACAGTGACAGCGTAATAATAGAAAACTAAAGCTTACTGAACACCCAAGTACTGCTCGGGATGCTTAAGAGGCATTAACTCATCTAATCCCCGCAACAACTCTGTTTTACAGGTAAGAAACTGAGGCATAGAGAAATTAAGAAATTTGCCCAAGATCACAGAGCTAGCAAGTGGAGAGCTGGGCTTTGCACTCAAGCAGTCCCTTAACAGATAATGAAAATGAATGTTAACTGAGCACTTGGTATGTCCCAAGTGCTTTATAAGGATTATCTTTAATTTTTACAGCAGTGCAACAATGCAGTGACTATTATCCTTACTTCACAGAAGAAGAGAGTGAGGTGTAGGAGGAGTAAGTAACTCGCTCAGTCCCCAAAGCCTGCAGGGCCCCACCTGGCTAAGTAGTTGGGAGCCGGTTCCGAACAGCAGAAAGATATATCTGAAGCTGCACTTTTGGAAAATGAATCTGGCAGCGGCGTAGAAGAGAGACTGTCTTTTCTCGCCTCAGTAGTACCAGCTGGAAGATCTGACCACAGAGCCAGCAAGGGGCAGAGCTGGGGTTAGAACCACATCTGTCTGATTTCAGTGCCTGAGTTCATATCCCCTCGGCCAAGTGGACTGAAGCTGGATGAAGGCTTAGGCTCCACAGCCCTCTTCCCTCATTGTGGGTGTTCTGGTGCCTCATGGCCCCGCTGTGCTTCCTCTTGCTTTGAACCCTTCTATTGGCCCATCTCAGCGGCAGACAGTTCCTCTGAGTCAGATATGCTCAGAAAAGCCCAAATCCGCCACCAGTTGGAGCTGGTAAGGCTGCAGTACTTCCTGTTGAAATGGGTCCGGGGGGCAGAAACTGCAATGTCATTTACACCCAAAGCTCTTTATTCGTGGGGCTTTACAAAACACAGAAGGCCGAGTCCTGTCTCACGGAGCCAACAGACCACAGACATACATAAAATAACAGAGAAGAATAATAAACTCTCCCCCCTCTCCTTACACCATAACTTCCATTCTGCCTGAACAGCCCCCTCCGCTGCCCCTTTTGTTTCTTTCATTACCTTCCTCTGAGCAGGCTTATTACTGACATAGACACCTAATTAACACATCAGTTTTCCCCTTTTCCAAAAAGTGTCAGAAATTTGCCTGTTCCCTGATGCTGTTCACTCGAAGCCCCCCCTGCCGTCTTTATTTGTTCTGCTTTTCGTCCTGGCTTGGATCATTTGTTTCTCTGTATTGAAAGCTTGTCAGCTCATGGAACCTGGCACGTATTAATTAGGAGGATGGTCCAGCGCACGTCGCAGCTTGATGGAAAGCAAGCCTGAGTGGGGAACTGGGCGGAGAATCAGAAATAAACGGAAGCAAGCAGGAGTGGGAGACGGCTTAAGACCATGACCCAATTTTCAGGCCCAGGGCGACCAACGGTCGGCCTTTATTTCCCCTTTTTTAAAATAACTATATCTATTTATTTTTGGCTGCGTTGCGTCTTCGTGGCTGCGCACGGGCTTTCTCTAGTTGCGGTGAGCGGGGGCTACTCTTCATTGCGGTGCTCAGGCTTCTCACTGTGGTTTCTCTTGTTGTGGCTCACAGGCTCTAGGAACACGGGCTTCAGTAGTTGTGGCACGCGGGCTCAGTAGTTGTGGCGCACGGGCTTCGTTGCTCCGCGGCACGTGGGATCTTCCCGGACCAGGGCTCGAACCCGTGTCCCCTGCATTGTCAGGCGGATTCTTTTTTTTTCCTTTTTTTTCTTTGCGGTGCGCGGGCCTCTCACTGTTGTGGCCTCTCCTGTTGCGGAGCACAGGCTCTGGACGCGCAGGCTCAGTGGCCATGGCTCACGGGCCTAGCCGCTCCGTGGCACGTGGGATCTTCCCGGACCAGGGCTCGAACCCGTGGCCCCTGCATTGTCAGGCGGACTCTCAACCACTGCACCACCAGGGAAGCCCTGGCAGGCGGATTCTTAACCGCTGCGCCACCAGAGAAGTCCCAACAGTTAGCCTTTTGTGCCGTGATTCTTTACTTGGGCTAAGCCAGTCTTCAGCTTGTGGCATTAAAGCTCATATCGGGTCTCGCTTCTGTGCCTCCACCCAGTTTGTTTCCCTCGGCCAGGATGCCCTTCCTTCTGTCTTCCACCTCTCTGAATTCCACTGATTTACAAGGCCAAGATGAAGCCCCATCTCCTCCAAGAATCCTTCCATGATTCCTCCAATCCTAATTAACCTGCATTTTCATGACACTCTTACAGTATTTGTATCACAGAATCTAGCCCTTGACTATGTAGTCTTCTCAAAGAGGACTGTCTCAGCCTCTCCTTCCCTCAGTCTGGAGAGAAAGAAAAAAAGTGTTCCTCCAGACACAGGCTGAATAAGAAAGAGGCTTGTCAGGTGTTTTGGGTCAGACGTACCTCCAGAGCAGTCCTGCAGCCACCGCAATGAGGGCAGCAGGAGAAGAGCTCAGCAGGCACCTAAGATTATACAGCAGCTATATCACCAGCCATTGTTCAAAAGTATGACCAAGTATACACACCTCCGCTGCTGCCAGCTGCAACGGGTTGCCCACCCGTGAGGGAAGCAGCTCAACTGAAAACCAGCTTCTGCAATTTGAAGTGTCTGCCTTTAGAATTTTGGACTCATCTGAAATACCTATTCCTTGTCCTGTACACAGGTTTTAATACATGTGATGAACTACTGGGTGTCTCTGTGATCCCCTCAAAATTCTTTTTCCATTTCTGGATGCCCTACCCTTGGCTTCTATGTTTGCATCCAATGGCCCGCACCGGTGACTCTCTTCAGAAGACTGAAATTTAGATTCTCTGGGGGGGCCGTTGGTCGATGACTGACTGGTACCCAACATGAAAGCTCAGCTCTCTGCCCAGAGTCGGGATCAAGTCTGAGGTGTAACTTACACTCTGCGGCCCTCCCAGGGTCAGGCTGAGGCTCGGACTTGCCTGCAATGGCTCCCTGGCTTGGCTTCTTTGTGTTCTCTGTCCTGCCTGTCTGGCCTC
Organism: Neophocaena asiaeorientalis asiaeorientalis; assembly: GCF_003031525.2. Taxonomy (NCBI): domain Eukaryota; kingdom Metazoa; phylum Chordata; class Mammalia; order Artiodactyla; family Phocoenidae; genus Neophocaena; species Neophocaena asiaeorientalis. The sequence goes on along the minus strand of NW_020185338.1, from coordinate 2,805,201 downwards.
CCACTCCCACCCCATCCCCTCTGATTTTCCCCAGGGAGCAACTCCTTTAAAAATTCCTTGCACATGAATCTTCATTTCCAAGTCTGTTTCTGGGAGAACCTGACCTAAGATAATACATATGGTGTGTGTTTTCTTTGGTCATTGGCAGTCATACACCCCACCCCACCCTGCCAGGTCCACGTCTTTGAGTGACGATTGTCATTCTCTTTGAAGTAGCCCTCCAGGACCCAACTCCGAGTAAGTTTCGCTACACAGCCCATATTTCACGTTACGTCATTGCAAACGTGCCCTCCAACCCAGTAAAAATCCACCCAGTCACTCTTAGGTGATGTGATAGCAGATACACAGTCAGAAACCTATTTTTACTTATTCCATTTAGAAGATAAAATGTATCTTATTTTTTCTTCTCGGATTTTCCCCATTTAAAATAATTTCTATGGAATACATTTAAGGACATCAATGTACTAAAATGTTTTGTCTGTGAAAGAGAGGAACCATTAGGACCAGAAGGAGTCACGGAGCTTGTATATATAATTAAGACAATGATGGTTACTTTTGATCCTGGGTAAAGGTTTCGTTTCATATTTATATCCCAAAGTTTGCAAAGATAACCAATTAAATGTCATCTTTCATCCTCCTAGAAAACAGTAATACCTTCGCCCTCTGTGGCTTTGGACGCTGTCAATGGAGTCACTGATAGATTTCATTCACTTTTCTAGATCCAGCTTCAGCACCCCTGGCCCTGCCCTAAACTCTTCTGAGAAGCTACCAATGAAGCAAAGGAAGCATTTACCTTTCTGTTCTTGGTCACAATCACTAAACTCTTCCTAACTTCATTAAAATCTATCGCTAAAACCCCACCAGCATGTTGTCACCTTTGTTGCAGGTGTGCATGTTCACTGCCTACCTCTCCAAGCCCAAGGCCAAGCCTTGTAGTTCTGTGTTCTCCTGTTTTGCTCAGCACGGGTCCAGAGTCACACCTGCCAAACGTATCAGTCTCATGGGAAATGAAAGTCCAACAAGCCAGGCAAATAGGGTCTGTACAAGATTCAACCTATTCGTGGGTCCAGGCGACTTTGCAAGCTAGAGCCTCAACTTGGCAGCCGCAATGTACTTTTCTACAATGTAATTTCTCACACTCCTTTAGCTATCTGCTGTAAGGTGCACTTGGTTTTCTTTCTAGCTCTATCGTTCTACAACTTGATCCATTTTCCTGCCTCCCTGAGATATTTACGTCCTCCTGAACTCAAGGATGTCAGTACTTCAGATTTCTAAGGAAGGCAGTTTATTAGGAAACCTGTGTTTACTCAAGTATGTGGCAAGTCCCACTTGGCCAGCAAGCTAAATGTGATTCCTTGAAATTCTCTTCCAAGCATGGACTCCAGGGAGCTAAATGTAACATTTAGTCATCAACAGGATAATTTAGGTTCACTCTTTCTACTTGACTTCTAAGAAGGGACTGGAGTTCACGCTGGTAGTCTCTAGAAAATGCAACTACCTTCCCACCCTGTAGCGGTATGTTATTATTGAAAGAGCCTCCTGTTTCCTGCGCTGGCTTCCTCTACGCTTTGGGACTCGGGCACAGTGTCTTTTCAGACGTGCTGACTCTTTATGGCTTCGGCAATGTAATAGTGGATAAATGCCGTTGGCCGTTTACCATTTGGGATTCAACTCCATGTCTGGATCTTGTTATGCAGGCATTTTCAGAGCATTACAGCTCAGCTGTGAAAGCACTCTGGCTTAAAGCGAAAATGCAGTAGAACCTTGCTAATCTAACAGCTTAATCACACTTACCACCCCTTCACAGCAAGGACTTAATAGTAAGACTCAACGTGAGGCTTCACGTCTTCAGAATGCACAGGAACACATTCTTCTGATGACTGTGTTATCATAAATAATCTCCAACTTTGCTTATTGAAGCAAATGAGACATTACTTTACCGCTGTGCTATCCTTTTAATGCAGCCTTCCAGGATAGCTTCAAAATGCTGGAGAACTTGACTGAGATATTCTGCCTAATGCCTTGAATTCTATCCTTCAGTACCAAGACTCTGTTAAAATGTATTGTGATCCTGGGCCATTTCGTGTCTTCAGGTGCCAGAAGACAATCTTTAGAGGAATGTTCTAGACAAGGAATGTTTGGATTTAGATATGGAAATTCACACATATATAATTCTAATTATTTGGCCAGAGTAGCTTAGTCCATTTTCTCTCCCTTTGGGGGTGAGGGAAGCTTTCATATTCATATTGAAGTTGTTTCCAGTTAGCTAAACGATTTCCATGGCATATACTAGATAAATTTGTTTTCTATTTACCTTGTCGCCGTTCATAAAACAGAGAGTGTGTTTCCAAAAGAAGAGAGACTGAAAAAGTGACCTATTGTTATTTTTGAAATCTAACTGATCTCACCTAAAATTCTACTATCTCTAACCAGGAGATCACAGTTGAAAGTTTCTGTGTGTGTGTGTGTGTGTGTGTGTGTGTGTGTGTGTCCAAAATCGTTATACTCTTCTATATGAGGAAGTTTTTTACAGATTCCAGAAGACAGCCTTCAGTAACAAAGCTTAATGGAGATACAAGAGGGAGAAGTTGACGGCTCAGGTTCACAAGTTCCCACGAAAATGACTACCAGTCTATCCAACAAATATGTTTTCTACTGAGTATAGTGCCTGAATCTGAGTACAACACAAATACCCTGTACAGATGGAAATGGCCATTTTAAGTGACTTAAAATGTCTTGATGGTTTGGGTTATAATCCAGTGTCGTGCAGGCTTCCCGTACATGGGGCTTTAGAATGCCCAGTCTCTGGTTATTTCAGAATAGGGTCTAGGTATGTGACTTGCTTTGTGGAGATCCCTTATTTTTTGGCAACAGGTTGCTCAAGACTTCCAAAGTAATTGGTATTCTCTCTTGCTACTTCATCTATTCTAGAGATGACATTTGTCAAAGATGGAAAAGACACCTCAGAGTTTTGCCCTGACTCAAGTTGTCCCAAGTGATGTCAATTCAACATCACTCCTTATAAATAAATTACTACAGACCCAATCATCAGAACCAAAGTTTCTCTTCAAGAAAAGGGTATTTTTCCACATATGCAAATTGAGCCAGATATTTCTCTTGTCAGAAACTCAGCATCATTGCATGTGGCAGGAGAAACATCAGTAGTAATCCAGTATTCCAAAGAATTCTTAGCTGATACCTTCATCTTTGAGGGAAGGAATTCCTAGGAGATCAGTGGAGAGTAACCACTGAGGTCTGCATCTCAACTTTTCTGGGTTTCATGATCAGTATGATCTTTCCAAGTGAATTCTTGGGGGTCTACAGAAAATCTTTGCAAATTTAAAAATAATCCTTTACAAACATATGTGAAATTATGTCCCTGCCTTGCTCAAAACACTCCCCTGAGGGTTTCCCTGGTGGCACAGTGGTTGAGAGTGCGCCTGCCGATGCAGGGGACACGGGTTCGTGCCCTGGTCCGGGAAGATCCTACATGCCGCGGAGCAGCTGGGCCCGTGAGCCATGGCCGCTGAGCCTGCGCGTCCAGAGCCTGTGCTCCGCAACGGGGGAGGCCGCGGCTGTGAGAGGCCCACGTACCGCAAAAAAAAAAAACCAAACACTCCCCTGACTTCCCATGACATTCGGAAGAAAATTCAGTCTTCACCATGCCTCCAGGTTTCCTCATGGCTGGCCTCTGCTTGAATCTCTGGCATCCTTGCCCTCCCTCATGGGTTCTGTTCACCACAGCCTCCTTGATATTACAGCCTCCAGCCTCCAGCCTGTGCACCCACTGTCCCCCTGCCAGAAGCGCTCTTCCCCCAGATGACTCACCCTACACCTGTGACTCGTTCCCTCATTCGGTCTCTGCTCAGATGTCTCCCCTCCTCAGAGAGGACCTCCCTGAACCCCCATTATGGGCTGAATTGTGTCCTCCCAGAATTCATATTGAAGCCCTAGCCCTCAGCATCTCAGAATGTGACTACATTCATCAACAAGTCCTTTAAAGAGGTGATTAAGTTAAAAAGGGTTTGTAAGCGTGGCCCTAATTTGATATGACTGGTGTCCTAATAAGAATAAGAGGGCTTCCCTGGTGGCGCAGTGGTTGAGAGTCCGCCTGCCGATGCAGGGGACACGGGTTCGTGCCCCGGTAAAAAAAAAAAAAAAAAAAAAAAAGAATAAGAGATTAGCACAGACAAACACACACAGAGATGACCAAGTGAACACACAGTGAGGAGATGGCCATCTGTAAGCCAAGGAGAGAGGCCTCAGAAGAAACCAAAACCGCTGGCACCTTGACCTTGGGCTTCTAGCCTCTAGAACTGTGAAAAACCACATTTCTGTTGTTTAAGCCACTCTATCTGTGATATTGTGTTACGGCCACCAAGCTAATACACTCCCCCAGTCTAAGGGCCCTTCCCTGACTACTCTCCCCCATTCTGTGGTTTACATCTCTTCCTAGCCCTTGAGAGTACGAACTTGTTTATTTATTTCATTTCATTTTTTTCTTTTCCATTATGGTTTATCACAGGGTATTGAATATAGTTCCCTGTGCTATACAATAGGACCTTGTTGTTGATACATTTTAAAATTGAGATTTAATTGACATATAACATTATATGAGTTTCAGGTGTACAATGTAATGATTTGAGATATATATATATATATACTGTGAAATGGTCACCACAAGTCTAGTTAACATTCACCAATGCACATAGTTACAATTTTTTTCTTGTGCTGAGAACTTTTAAGGTCTATTTACTTTCTTAGCAACTTTCAGATGTACAATACAGTATTACTAACTACAGTCACCACGCAGTATGTTACATCCCCAGGACTTATTTATTTTATAACTGGAAGTTTGTACCTTTTGACCACCTTCACACATGGTAGGTGTTCAGTAAATACTTGCTCAATGAATTAATAAATATATTAAATAATGCACAGTAGTCTAGCTCTACAATAACTCTACTAGGAGCTTTGAGCCATGTATAAATACAGATATTAAGGTCTTGTGTTTAAATCAAATGAACCAACTTATTCCCTAAATGTATAGAAACCTGGACTGAAATGATTATAATCCCGGCAGGCACCTCGAAAATGACATTGAAATGAACCTAAGAACTAGAAAGGTACTAAGTGGAAGCTGTGAATATGGTATCAAATTCAAGAACATAAAATGGTTTTTCTTTCTGCTTTCTGGTCATTATACTATATTTGGAATAGTTAAGAAAAAACACACAACAAAGAAGCTAATGTTCTAAAAGGCAGAGATACTTGAAAGTCTTTGAACACCTCACCAGAAATAATTTAACCCAATAAGATTAAAATTCCAGATCAAAGGTAGCAAAAATACAGAAAGGGAAGAAAGACAGTTGTAAGGCCTCCCATTCCCACACACGTTTACCACCACGCCAATAATTAGTAGACGTGGGGTTCCCATAGCAAATAATTTCCATTTCCACCACCTGTAAGAAATAGCATTACATCAGTGTTCTCGGAAACATAGCTGGTCTCCATCACTCATGATCTGATTGGTCTAGGAACACATAAACAATAGAGAAAAAATAATGATACACAAAGGATGAATCCTTACCATCATATAATCAATCAGCAAACATGTATTGACTACCTGCTACTATTTGAAATTCTATCCATGGTGTCATAGGAAAATCCAACATTATATTCAAAAGCTTCATGTGATTTATGTAGTCAAGCAAACCTACATTAAATGGATATTAAGCCCCTCGCTGGAATGTAAGCCAGGGCCATGACACCGATTCACCTCTGTATTTCAAGATCCTTACACCTAGCTAGGGCTGCATTAATATTTGTTGAATGAATAAATGAATATCAAAATAGAAGTAAAAATATGGCAGTGGCTCAGTTTCTTGAGTGATCCATGAGTCATGAATTCAAAACTGTTAGAATCTTTAAAAGGACTTTCGTCAGCAAGCTTTGTAGGGAAAAAACAGGCTACTGGACATCCAATCCAAAGATAAAGATTCCCTACACTCAACCTCGTGGTCAAATATCATCCAGTGTCTACCACTGACTGCTTTGCTGGCAGTGGCAACGAATGTCTGTTATTTTGGTCTGTCCTGCATGGACTCCCTCCTTCTTTGAATACCGACATCTCAATTTGCCTTTCTCAGCCTTGATTCACACAGTCTAGGTGGAGCCAAACCCTCTCCCCACCCAGCGAAGGTGGGCAATTGGCTCAGGTCAGGCCAAGCCAAGGTTGCCTTCCACTTGACCACAGTGATGGGTTTAGGGATATTAGGTGACTCAAGACAGGTCCACAGGACTCAAGGCCAGATTCACGCTGACTTTCTCAAGTTGCGGCGAGAGGCGGCTGCTCTTCGTTGTGGTGCGCGGGCTTCTCAATGCTGTGGCTTCTCTTGCTGCGGAGCATGGGCTCTAGGCACGCGGGCTTCAGTAGCTGTGGCGCACAGGCTTAGTTGCTCCGTGGCATGTGGGATCTTCCCGGACCAGGGCTCGAACCCGTGTCCCTTGCACTGGCAGGCGGATTCTTAACCACTGCGCCACCAGGGAAGTCCCAAACTCTAGACTTTTAGATGTAGGTCTGATGCTAGTCAGTTTAACCATGTTAGCAGAGAGGTGGGCAACTCTAGAGGTGGAGAAAATGTGTGTGTGTGTGTGTGTGTGTGTGCGCGCGCACGCACGCATGCGCGCGCTCGTGCCTGGGTGTGCACACGCTTGGGCATAGTGGGGGGAGAGGGAAAGAGAAAGAGAGAGAGAGAGAGCACGCCGAGAGAGCACGTGAGCCACCATTTAGTCACTTGGATACAGCTGTGCCTGAAACTGGATACACACCACCGATAAATTCCCATAGTGCTTCAGCAAATTTGAGTTGGTTTCCCGGGCTTTCTAGCAAAATAACTTGAATAATACAACAACACAGAGCAAGCCTCAAACTAGTCTGCTTCTCAGTGGAACATCCCATGGTGAAAGCAGTTGTCAAGAAAAAGGAATACGGTAGACTGTTCAGTCCCAGGCCTTGAAAGTTTGTTCTCTCCGACTGGACTCGAGGCTTCTGTCGCAACCATGCTCCTCCAGATCATCCTTCAGGCCAAGAGGCATCCTAGCTCGATCCCCATCTTCATATCTACTGGAGTGGGAGGTACTGGAGCAGTGCTGTATGTCTCGCACCTGGCGTTGTTCAATCCAGATGTCAGTTGGAACAGAAAGAATAACCCAGAACCCTGGAACAAGCTGGGTCCCAATGATCAGTACAAGTTCTACTCAGTGAATGTAGATTACAGCAAACTGAAGAGAGAAGGTCCAGACTTCTAAATGAAATGTTTCACTATAAAACTGCTTAGAATGAAGTTCTTCTAGAAGCCACCTGCACAATTTTCCACTTAACCAGGAAATATTTCCCCTCTAAATGCACGAAATCATGTTGGTGTATTGTGCTGGGGTTTACACTGATTAATAAATAGTCTGAAACTTGAAAAAAGACAAAAGAAAAAGGACTACAAATTTATGGACAAGCATGGAACTGGGAAAGTTACCTCCCCCCTCTGTGCCCAAGTTTCTGCATCTGTGAAATGGGGATAATAATGAAACCTCCCTCGTGGCATTATTGTGATTAAATAAGTCAATAAGAAAAGTGTTATATGAAAGTATCCCAAATGTTGGTACGATTGGTACTATTATTAGTTATTGTTACTATTATTATTATTTCCATCTTAAAAATGATTATATCAATGCTAGAGTTCTATTGCTCTACGTGAAGGCTCTACTTTGGAGTCATATTTGAATTGTTACCAAGTTGAATTAGCTACCCATAGGGTCTATTATTGGATACATTGAGCATTTATTCAATCGTTCAGAAAGGAAATCCCAGCCAAAAAAAAAAAGAAAGAAAGAATTACAAAGGAACTTCCCTGGCGGTCCAGTGGTTAAGATGCACTTCCAGTGTAGGGGGAGCGAGTTCAATCCCTGGTCGGGGAACTAAGATCCCACATGCTGCTGGGCTCCCCAAAAAAGGAAATCCACATCCAAGTCTGGGATCTGGCCTGACTCCTGAACCCACAGGGAGCACCCGTGGACAAATAGGAGACCCCTGGAGGACAGGGTCCTTATCACTCCAAGAGCCTGTCAGGACCGGGCAGCCTGTGGCTCCATCTGCACCTGTGGAATCAGGCAAATTTCCCTTCTCTGTGGAATCCGGTAGGGAAACAACTATTTTTAAGGGAACAGAGGGAAAAGGATAATGGTAGCTTTAGCTTGAATCTGAGGCTGCTGTAAGAGAGAATAACAGTGTTGGTAATTTCTCCTTCCTGTTTAAGCACTTTGGTGAAGTGCCTTCCTCTAAATTAAACTGGGAAGTAAGAAAAAACTAGTTCACATGCCAGCATACAGACCCACAGGCCCACTTGGCTACAGATTTCTAGCACACGGGAGTTGTCTTAGAGGAGAACTGGGGAACTGGGCCAGACTGCAATAGCAGAATTTCCCTCCACTGCGGGAAAAAAAGAAAAAAGAAAATGAACTTCAGTCATCTCAGTCAAAAATGTACTGAGGTTGGGCTTCCCTGGTGGCGCAATGGTTGAGAGTCCGCCTGCCGATGCAGGGGACACGGTTCGTGCCCCAGTCTGGGAAGATCCTATATGCCGCAGAGCGGCTGGGCCCGTGAGCCATGGCTGCTGAGCCTGTGCGTCCGGAGCCTGTGCTCTGTAACGGGAGAGGCCCACGCACCACAAAAAATAAATTAAAAAAAAAATGTACTGAGGTTTTCTTCCCAAATTCTTTATCTTTCTTCTCAGTCTCTTCTTCCTCCTTCTCCTCCGCCTCCTCTTTTTAAGAAAAACTGTGGTAACATATACATATATGTTATACATATATGTATACATATATGTTTAAAACTGTGGTAACACATACCATATCCATAATGTTAAAGTGTGCCATTCAGTGGCACTGAGTACTTTCACATTGTGCAACCGTCCGCACCATGCATCTCCAGAACTTTCTCATCATCCCACCCTGAAACTCTGTCGACATTAAACACCAGCTCTCCATTTCCCCTCCCCCTAGCCTCTGGTATCCACTATTCTACTTTCTGTTTCTATGAATTTGACTGCTCTAGGTCTCTGATACGAGTGGAATCACACTGTATCTGTAGTTTTGTAACTGGATTATTTCACCTAGCTTAATGTTTTCAATGTTCATGTTGTGGCATGAGCCTGAATTTCCTTCCTTTTTAAGACTGGATAATGTTCCATTGTATGTACCACATTTTGTTTATCTGTTTACGGACACTTACGTTGCTTGCACCTTTTGACTCTTGTGAATAATGCTCCTATGAACATGGGTGTACAAACATACATGTTCCAGTACCTGATGTCAATTCCTTTGGCCGTATGCCCAGAAGTGGAATTGCTAGATCAGGGGGTAAATCTATATTTAATTATTTGAGGAACCATCACACTGTTTTCCTTAGCAGTTATACTGTTTTCTATTCCCACTAGCTATGCACCATGGTTCAATTTCTCCACTTCTTCACCAGTATTTGTTATTTTCTGTTTTTCTTTATTAAAGAAATAATGGCCGCATTAATGGGTGTGAAGTGGCACCTCATTATGGTTTTGATTTGCATTTCCCTAGTGATCAGTGATGTTGAGCATCTTTTCATGTGTTTAGTGACTTTTTGTATATCTTCTTTGATGGAATGTCTATATATTCAAGTCCTTTGCTCGTTTTTTAATTGAGTTATTTGGTATTTTATTGTTGAGTTGTAAGAGTTCTTTATATATTTTGAATATGAATCCCTTATTAGATATATGATTCACAAATATTTTATCCTGTCTCCTGGGTTGGCTTTTCACTCTGTTGATAATGTCCTTCCATGCACAGAAGTTTTAAATTTTGACATAGACCAATTTATCTATTTTTTCTTTTGTTACTTATGCTTTAGGTGTCATATCCACAAAATCATCACCAAATCCAATGTCATGAACTTTTTTCTTTATGTTTTCTTTGAAGAGTTTTATACCTTTGACTCATGTTTAGGTTTCTGATCCATTTTGAGTTAATTTCTGTATATGGTGTAAGGTCCAACTTCATTTTTTGGCATGTGAATATCCAGTTTTCCTGTCACCATTTGTGGAAAAAAAAAAACAACCCACAATGTTTAGTTTTGAAAACACTCATAACTGTGAGGTGTAAAATCTTTTCTCAGTTCTTTTAGTGTTTGCTTTGTGTATATGAAGCTCTGTGAATGGGTATATACTCATGTAGAACTGTTATGTTTTTCTAATGAATGATCCTTTATCATTGTGAATTGTTCCTCTTTTTCTCTGGTTATATTCTTTACCCTGAAGTTCACCTGGTCTGATATTAATATAGACACTCAGCTTTCTTATTATTAATGTTTGTATAGTATATCTTTTTCTATTCCTTTATATTTAAATTAGATCTCTTGTAGGCAATGTTCCATTGGGTTTTACTTTCTTATCCAGTTTGACTTTTAATTAAAGTATTTTTATTTAATGTAGTTTGTGATATGGTTGGATTTAAGTCCAGCCTTACTATTTTATTTTCTACTTGGCTATTTGTATTTTTTTCCTCTTTTCATGTTATCTTTTGGATTATTTTTAGATTCTATTTTCTCTCTATTGGCTTATTATCAATATCTACTTGCCTTATTTTTTTGATGGAGTATAGAGTTCACAATAAGCACCTTTAACATCACAGTCTACTCTCAAATTGTAATATACCACTAATATGTACCCTAAGAACCACACAATAGCTGTACTTCCATTTCTCCCTTGGGGTCATTTAAACAATTGTTGTCATTCATTTTACTTCTACATATATAATAACCCCCACAATACATTGCTATTATTTTTTTCCTTAAATGGTCAATTCTTTTTAAAAGAAAATTTTAAATTAGGGAGACACATTTTGTATTTATACACACATTCACGACTTCAGTGTTCTTCCCTTCGTGTAGAGCCAAGCTTCCAACTGGTATCATTTTTCCTTCAACCTGAAAAGTTTCCTTTAACATTTCTTATGGTACAGGTCTCCTGGATAAAAAGCCTTGTTTTGCTTCCATTTTGAAGATTATTTTTTCTAGATATAGAATTCTACTTTAACCTTTTTTTCCCCCTTCCATCTCTATAAGAACACATTTTCCTTGTCTTCTAGCTTGCATTGTTCCTGACAAGAAGTCTGTGAGCATTCTCGTCTTTGCTCTGCATATGTAATATGTCTCTCTTTCTGGCTCCTTTTAGTAACTCTTTTATCACTGGTTTTCAGTAACTTGTGATGTGTTTTTATTTGTATATTTTCTGCTTGGGATTCATTGAGCCTCTTGAATCTATACATTTATAGTTTTCATTAAACTTGGGAAAATTTTGGCCATTATTTCTTCAAATAGCATTTCTGTCCCCCCTCTTCTGGTACTCCCATTTTATATACGTTAGACCACTTAATCTTGTTCCACAGGTCACTAAAGCTCTTTTCATTTTTTTCAGACTCCTTTTCTTCTCTGTGTTTCAGCCTAGATAGTTTCCTTTGTGATTTCTTCAAGTTCACTGATCTTTTTTTTTCTATAGTGTCCAATCTCTTGTAAAGCTTGTCCAGTGAATTCTTCACTCATTTGGTTCCATTGAAATTCCATTCGTTTCTTTTTTTATAGTTTGTATTTCTCTCCTCAGTATGATCATGTTTTCCTCTGATTTCTTAAACAAATTAATATGAGCTATTTTAAAGTTTTTGTTTGATGATTCCATTATTGCTATCATTTCTGGGTCTGTTTCTTATGATTAATTTTTCTCCTGATTATGAATCATACCATCTTGCTTCTTTGAATGTTTAGTAACTTTTGACTGTGATTTAAAATTTTTTTAAATTAATTAATTAATTAATTAATTTCTGGCTGCGTTGGGTCTTCACTGCAGTACGCAGGCTTTCTTTAGTTGCGGCGAGCGGGGGCTACTCTTCGTTGCAGTCCGCGGGCTTCTCATTGTCGTGGCTTCTCTTGTTGGGGAGCACGGGCTCTAGGCACAGGCTTCAGTAGTTGTGACTCGAGGGCTCTAGAGCGCAGGCTCAGTAGTTGTGGCTCAGGAGCTTCGTTGCTTCGCGGCATGTGGGATCTTCCTGGACCAGGGCTTGAACCCGTGTCCCCTGCATTGGCAGGTAGATTCTTAACCACTGCACCACCAGGGAAGCCCCTTGATGTGATTTTAAATTTCATATTGTTTTGTGTCTGGCTTTTGTTGTCTTTCTTTAGAGCATTGATGTTTATTTTGACAAGCATTAATTTACTTATGGACTAGCTTAATTTTTTTTATCTTCAAGCTTTGTTAGGTCGAATCTAGAACATCCATTGTTTTAGGCTAATTTATCTCTACTACTATGGCCTAACTGTTCTGAGGTCTCTAGTAAATGCCTCAGTGGTTGTAATAAGCAAAATAATGGCCTCCCCAAATGTCCACATTCTAATTCCTGGAACCTGGGAATAATTAAGTTAAATGACAAAGGGTAAATAGGGTTTAAGAATTAAGTTTTGCTAATCATTTGACTTTAAATTAGGGAGTTTATCCTGGATTGTCTAGGTGGGCTCAAGGGTCTTTAAAAGCTGAAGAGGGAGGCAGAAGAGAGAACCAGAGAGACAGAGTGTGAGAAGGACGCAGCTCAATGTTGTTGACTTTGAAGACGGAGGAAAGAGGCCATGAGTCAAAAAACAGTGGGTGGTTCCTAGGAGGGAAAAAATGCAAAGAAACAGATTCTTCCCCAGATCCTCCAGAAAGGAATGCATCATACCCGCATTTGGGTCTTACCCCAGTGAGATCTGTGTCAGACTTCTGGTCTACAGAACTGTAAGTTAATAAATTTGTGTTGTTTTAAACCACTATATTGAGAGTAATTTGTTACAGCAGCCATAGAAAACCAAGGCAGTGGTCAGTGAGATTTCTCCACACTGACTGGGTGGAACTCAACTGTCTTCCAGATAATTGTGAATGCTGAGAATGTTTCTGTTTATGGCTCCCCCGTGGTTCTTTCACCTTGTTTTGTTTCCCTTCCCTCAGGGATTATAGTCCTGCTGTCCAACATCTGAAAATAATTGTATCATATATTTTATCCAGTTGTCTAGTTGTTTATGGCAGGAAGGGAACAAATAGTACTGGTTATTCCAACATGGCTAGAGGCAGAATATAATGTGTGCAACTTTGCATATTGAGAAACAAATTTATATAGCATGACTTTTTTTTTTAACATCTTTATTGGAGTATAATTGCTTTACAATGGTATGTTAGTTCCTGCTTTATAACAAAGTGAATCAGCTATACATATACATATGTTCCCATATCTCTTCCCTCTTGCGTCTCCCTCCCTCCCACCCTCCCTATTCCACCCCTCTAGTGTATATATGTCCATGTCACTCTCTTACTTCATCCCAGCTTACCCTTCCCCCTTCCCATGTCCTCAAGTCCATTCTCTAGCTCTGTGTCTTTATTCCTGTCCTGACCCTAGGTTCTTCAGAACCTTTTTTTTTTTTTTTGGATTCCATATATATGTGTTAGCATACGGTATTTGTTTTTCTCTTTCTGACTTACCTCACTCTGTATGACAGATTCTAGGTCCAACCACCTGACTACAAATAACTCAACTTCGTTTCATTTTATGGCTGAGTAATATTCCATTGTATATATGTGCTACATCTTCTTTAACCATTCATCTGACGATGGACACTTAGGTTGCTTCCATAACATGACTTTTTAAAAAAAAACTTCCTTAAGTATAGAACTGAAGACCCAGCTCAGTCTTACACTGTCAAATTAAAGCACGGCCTTCTTTTGGTCTTGGCAGCCACTGTTGATGACAAAAGGAACTTTATATGTCTTCACGTGGTCTTCCCTTTGTGTGTGTCTGTAATCTAATCTCTTCTTTAAGAACACGAGTTATATTGGATTGGTGCCCACCTTAGTAACCTCATTTTAACTTTTAGTCACCTCTTTAAAGACCCTATCTCCAAATATAGTCACATTTTGAGGTCCTGGGGGTTGGGGCTTCCACATATGAATTTGGGAGGAGGTGCCCACGTCCAACATGTAACAGTGCTTTCCCATGCTTAAAGTTACTGTTTCCAAAAAGACTGGAAATCTTTTCTTCCTCTGTTTCTATGGCCCATTGACTGTTCTTTATTAGTTAATGGCAGCGGGAATATTTAATGATGTCAACTTGATTCTGGACAGGGTACCAGAATATGGTCAAGATACAATTCCTGCCCTCAAGGGGCTCTCTGCTTGTGGTGGAATTATACTTTGGAAATATTAAAATATTAGCTGATTTTTTTTTTTTTTGTCCTTAGTACCTTCTTCTACTGACTGACCCACAAACAAATTTCTATACACCCTGGACTCTCACATAAGCTTCTTTATCCTCACATACCTATAAGCAGTATGAAAATGCTGAGTCTTGGACCAATGGAGGGAAGCCCTACAGTCAAGAATGAGTGAAAAATCCCCAGTTAACTGACAATGAAATCCCAAACAGAAACGAGAATGCCTGCATCCAGTGATGATACTGAAGACCAGATGCCCATCCCCACAACCTAAAACTTAGATGGAACTCCAAAAGAAATTAGGAAAAACCCCAATTAACTAGAATTCCTTTTCTGCTATGTCAGAAGCATGGAAACTCAAGAAAGGAACTGAATAAAGAAAGCCACATTTCTTTTACCCTGAAATCAATACCTATGATATTGTCTATTTGGGAAAGGAAGACATTTCCATAAGAAGAGAAGCATTGACACTGGCTAGTAGATACAGAGAGTAAACAAGCTGTGTAGCAGATACTTTCTATAGAAGCTCAAGGCCTTTGAAGCCTGTGGAGGTGGAGAGGACACCACAAATGGCCAGTGACCTACTTGAATATTAACTGACCATACTGGTTAAGGCGGGGGTCCCCAACCCCCGGGCTGCAGACCCATAGTGGTCCTCGGCCTGTTAGGTATCAGGCCGCACAGCAGGAAATGACTGGCAGCTGCCGTTCCCCATTGCTCCCCATCTCTCACATTACTGCCTGAACCATCCCCTCCCCATCTGTGGAAAAACTGTTTTCCACAAAACCGGTCCCTGGTGCCAAAAAGGTCGGGGACCACTGGGTTAAGGTGAGGCACTGTGGCTAACAAGCTGGGTGCTATAATAAGCAAACCCCAAATTTATTTATTTTTCATTAATTTTTATTGGAGTGTAGTTGCTTTACAATGTGTTAGTTTCTGCTGTACAGCAAAGTGAATCAGTTATACATATACATAGATCCACTCTTTTTTATATTTCCTTCCCATTTAGGTCACCACAGAGCACTGAGTAGAGTTCCCTGTGCTATACAGTAGGTTCTCATTAGTTATCTATTTTATACACAGTAGTGTATATATGTCAATCCCAATCTCCCAATTCATCCCACCTCCCCTTCCCCCCTTTGTAACCATAAGTTTTTTCTCTACATCTGTGACTCTATTTCTGCTTTGCAAATAAGTTCACCTGTACCATTTTTCTAGATTCCACATATAAGCGACGATATATGATATTTGATCTTCTCTTTCTGACTTACTTCACCCTGTATGACAATCTCTAGGTCCATCCATATCTCTTCAAATAGCACTATTTTGTTCCTTTTTATAGCTGAGTAATATTCCACTGTATATATTACCACATCTTCTTTATCCATTCCTCTGTCAATAGACATTTAGGCTGCTTCCATGTCCTGGCTATCGTAAATAGGTGCACACATCCTTTGGAATTCCGAGCAAACCTCAAATTTAAAAGTTTAACCACAATAGTCTACTCCTTGCATGTGTAACAGTTTGACAGTGGTGATTCTGATTGCTTCCTCCACACAGTCATTCAGGAACCCAGGATGCTAGGTCTCCCCAGAGCAAGGTGGAACATTGAAACAACAATACAGAGAGTTCCTAATGAAAGGGATCGTCATAGTTCCCATTCATCGAGTGCTTCCTGAGTGCCAGGCACTGTGGTGAGACCCACCATTCCGTCCTCACAACAGCACTTTGTGAAGAAGCCAGGGTTTGGAAAGGCTCACGCCCAATTTTGCCCAACCCCAAGCCAGATTCTTAATCATTCCACTCTACATCAGCTTCCTGATTTATGCTGATATTGCATTCCTGAGAAGTGACAGTTAATTCAAAAACATGTAGAGCAAAACTGAATTTTCTCACCAGAAACGAAGGGAAAGAAATGCAAGAGAAATGCTCTAGCAGACTGCAAAAGATTCCAGTCATGTAAACGTTTCTGCTATATTGCATTAATACGAACAGTAAATAAGCAGTTTATGGGGAAAGTTGAATATATTAAAATTTATTCATGGAATAACAAGAAAAAAAAGAGCCACTGACTAATGGAGAACTGGCCAATACAGCCTGCAAATGTGAGTATGCAAGTCTCCATTTTCTACATTATGAGAATTTTAATGTGTGAAGTCTCTCATCACATTACTGGTGTTCCCAGCCAAACAATCCTGTTACTCTTGGTGGCCCTGCTTACATTTTTTCTTAGCGCTTTCATCAGAGAGAAGCATACAGCCAAAGCCTATGACAATACTAATTCATAATAATAATAGTCAAGAGCAAACACTCACTGAGCACAATGTGCAGACACTGTTCTAAACACACGCGTTGATTCATTTCGCCTTCATGTTCACCCACTAGGATAGGTTCTTTAATTATCTCCATTTTACAGATGAGAACACTGAGGCACTGGGAGATTAACTTCCTATGATTGTTGCTTTTATGTGTCAATTTGGCTGGGCCATGGTGCCCAGATATTTGGTCAAACATTATTCTGGATGTTTCTATGAGAGTGTTTTTGGATGAGATTTATATTTAAAGCAGTGGACTTTGAGCCAAGCAGATTGCCCTCAATAATGCTGGGTGGGCCTCATCCAATCAGTTGAAGGCCTGAAAAGAACGAAAAGCTAACCTCTCTCTAAGCAAGAAGAAATTCTACCAGCAGACTGCCTGTGGACTCCATCTGCAGCACTGGCCCTTCCTGGTTCACTAACAGACTGCCTTTGGATTTGAAGTGCAACTCTTTCTTGTGTCTCCAGCCTGTTGGCCTCCCCCATCAGATTCTGGACTTGCCAACCCTCCACAATCACATAAGTCAATTGCTTAAAATAAATCTCTTTCTACATATGTATCACATCCTACTGGTTCTGTTTCTCTGGAGAACCCCAACTAATACACTTGCCTAAAGTTATATACCCAGTAAATGGCAGAACTGGCTTTCAATCCTGCAGTCTGGTGCCAAAATCCGTAGTCTTGATGGGAACTGTCCTGTTAGCCCTTGTCAGTGCACCTGGTAACCTCTATTCTTATGTTAGTAGCTTTTTCCCCACTTCTTCAAATTAAATGACCATATTGGTTAAGATAATGCAAATTGCCTAAGAAGCTAGCTGCCATAATAAACAAACCCCAAATTTCAGAGGCCAAACACAATATACATTTGCTTCTTACATCTACCTGTAGCCATTTGACAGGGGCCATCCTGGTTGCTAGGTGACCTTCCTTCACACACTCATTCAAGGGACCCAGCTGCTTGAGGCTCTGCCATCTTCAACAGGTAGGGTCCAAGGTCACCCTGGGGCTTGACTCCACTCCAGCTAGCCAGAAGGGGAAAGGAACATGGTAGATCATGCATGAGAATTTTTATAATCACTATTGCTAAGGAATTTTTTGTTAAAACAATTTGGCAAGCAGTTTAAATTGTGTTATTCTGAAATTATTTTATGTGCATGTGTGTTGCTCATTCACTGTTCTTTTTTTTTTTTTTTTTTTTTTTTTTTTTGCGGTACGCGGGCCTCTCACTGTTGTGGCCTCTCCCGTTGCGGAGCACAGGCTCCGGACGCGCAGGCTTAGCAGCCATGGCTCACGGGCCCAGCCACTCCACGGCATGTGGGATCTTCCCGGACCGGGACATGAACCCGCATCCCCTGCATCGGCAGATGGACCCTCAGCCACTGTGCCACCAGGGAAGCCCCATTTTCTTTTTTTCTTTTTTATTGTTCATTTTAAAGAATGTAATTCTTTAAGATGACATTTAAAAGCACATTTTAAAGTTGCTCATTTTATTTCAAACTCCTTAAGTTAACAGGGTGTAAAATGAGAGGCAGGTGCATTTCTTAATGAATCAACCAAATTGACTAGAAGGGTTGTTTATATAGAGGATATTATGAGAGAAGGTTGGAGGTGAAGTTGGGACAAGATTATGGAGGGCCTTGAATGCCAGGCTAAGCGGCTTGGACCTTTTCCTTTGAGAGATCTCAAATTCTTGCTCTTTCTCCTCTGAACTAACAGCCCTTATTCTCTACACTAACTAATCATAGGTGATGTTCACCACCACACTTGAGTGTGATAATATTTACCTCATCATTTGTTTGTTTCTCATTGCCTCTCCTCCCTCCACACCCGTTGCCTGGATAAACTGTATGCATCTCAAGGGCAGGACCGTGACTTACACTCTTATTAATGCTGCGCAAGCCTAGCAGAGCATCTCGTATGTGAAGTCAAGGACTACATTCTGTTGAAATTCAAGAGATGTCCCTGCACCTTCAAATATCCCACAAATTGGTGAATGTAACTATGCATATAATTTTCTCCCAAAATGCAATATATTCTAACTGAAAAATATGAATGATGTCTTGAGGCTTCTGATGACTTTATAAACTACCACGTTCTGGTTGGGGTTCTCACCAAAATGACTTACCCAATTATGCTCCCTGGCTTGGGGATTGCATCCTTTAACTGTTTTCACGTCATAAAGCCAAGCTGCCATCACATTTGGCATTCTGTTCTTTGAAATGTCTATTATTAGGTGGGGAATCTCTATTTCTCAGGCCTCTTTATTTTCCTTTCACTTCTATCACTAAGACTAGCAGTCAGCTGATATTTTTTAGCACTTTTTTGGGGGAGCAAAGCAGTTAAAAAAAATTACATCAAAAAAAAATTACATCAAAAAAAATTACATCAAAAATTTATTGCATAAGGAATGACCAGTAGAGAACAAAATCCTATTTGTGCCGGTAGTCAGCTAGGATCACTCACTAGCTGAGAAACTCGCTCCCACCCACGAGCCTGGGACTCAAATTCATGGCTCAGCAAAATTATACATGACCATACATCATGGATCTGGGATTTACAAATAATCAAAAGCACGTGTGCTGACTCTAGAGATGGTAAGTATCTAGGATATAATAGCAAATGTGACAATAGCATTGATACCACTAGTTACCAAGCTGTGTGACTGTGTGTGTGTCAAACTGGATATGTGTCTGTATGAATACATTTGCATACAAACGTGAGTGTGGGCATGTGTGTATTTTCAAGTTCTTCATTGCTACATAACAAGCTACCTCAAACAGTGGCTTGAAACAATCACCATCATTTCTTCTCCCACTCAGTTCTGGGACTGACTGAGCTCAGCTGGGTGACTCTCACTTGGGGTGGCTCCACGGCTGCAGTTAGCCTGTGAATGGAGCTGAAATCATCTCAAAGACCTCTTCACACACATGTCTGGGGCTTGGACTGGGAAAACCCAAAAGATCTGGGAGCTAGGGCTGGAAGATAGGCAGCTCCTTGGGCATCTCTATTTCTATTTGGTTTCTCCATGTGGTCATTCTAGTATGGTGGCCTCAGTGTAGCTGGACTTTTACATGGCAGCTCAGCACTCCAAAAGCATGGGTTCAAGGAGAGAGAGACAGAGACAGAAACAGAGAGAAACTCTAGCAAGATGGGTGCTATGCTCTTACAAAATCCCACGCACATAACCAAGTGCGTCTTATTGCCTTCGCCACCTTCCATTGATTAGGAGCTTGTCACAAGCTCCGCCCACACTTGTGGGGAGGAGAGTGACACAAAGGTATGAATACCAGGAGGGAGGGATCATGGGGTCCCCCTAAAGGCTGTCTGCCACATGTGATGAAATTAAGCAGCATGTTCCAAATCACATAGCTAGTAAGCCCCACAAATAGGATTTGACCCCCGGTGGTCTGACTCCAGAGTCCCCATTCTCAGTTATCATACTAAAGGGACATTTGGTGTGAGTGCATATTTTCAGTTGTCATAATCCTCTTTTTAAATGAATACATTCTCCTGTGCATCCTCAGTTAGTAAGAAACTAAGCTGACAGAATCATGCTTCTGAGTGTGCAAAGCTGAAGACCAGCCCCCAGGACAGGACACGGCGACTTCGTGCAGGTAACGCCGCACCCGTCAATGAGGCTTCCTTGGTGGCAGCTGCTCCATGCTGATACCTTCAGGTCGTAATTATATACCTAATAGATTTGTATAAACAGAGGAAGATAGCTTGTCAGAAGACCATACACTTCCTTGGAACATCTTCAGGCCAGATGGCACGTGGGCAGGAACAAACGGCTAATGTTGCGATGGAAGCAACTGGGGGAAAGTCCTGTAGATGCTGGGCCTTCAGCCTTGGGAAGGACTCCAGCAGCAGCTGATTCTCTACCATACAACGGGCTGGAAAAAACACATCTCTGTAAAAATAAAGAAAAGCCTAACTGAGTGCAGCTGCCATCCTCCCAATAATTAGATTCGGAGGATTATGCTGAGATGAATGGAAGATATCATATGGTCACTGCTAGAAATATTTGCCATCTTTGTCTAACTGCACTACCAGATACTAGAGTTCTTAGCGGACCCACACATGTTTGTTTTTAATTAAAATGTGCTGAATGAACCGTTAGCTACGCTGAAATAATGAAGAAAAGCAACACAAGACAAATCGGCTAATTGACAACTCCAAACATTCTATTTTATACCCTTCAGTTATGTTAATGGAGAGTTCCAATATGTTCTAGTTGAAATAATAATTACACAGCACAGTTACATAATAACCTAACAGGTAGATAAAAATGTTATAAATAACTACAGCAGCAAAACCCACAAATGGGTCAAAGAATCACAAATTCATTTACTCCGTCTTTATTCCAACAAGTACATGTTGAGTGCATATTGCTTATTATGTGTCAGGCTCTCATAGGTTAACGCTTATGATGAAATATTCCTAGTGTTTTCAAATACACATTTTTGTTTAAGACAGCACGTTCTGTGAGTATCGAGGGGCTACTCAGGGTACCTCTCCAACCACATGATGAAACAAAACAGCAAGCAACTCTTGAAAAGGAGAGACCATAATTTTAAGACATTTCAAAAGCTAGTTTATATGAAGGCAGAGAATCTGGTCAAGATCTTGACAAATTACATTTTATTCAGTGCACAAGAAACTAGCACAGCTGCCTGAAGGAAAATGTGTCCTGGGATAGTGTACACAGAGCAAGGCCAAAGGGCAGCCATATTCCAAGTAGACCGTGAACAGGGGATTGATCGGAAGCCTTTCCAAAGATCATGGCAGAATTTCAGCTGTGCCATACCAGAATTCTGGTCAAAATTGGGAGTGATGGAAACCGTCACATATCTTTGGATATTTTGTGGAGATTAATCCCTTGTCTGGGTCGTCTCTGATGAACGAAGGAGAATAATTCAGAGTCAGTCACAGAACACTCTTGCTCTTAACTGGAGGGGCAGGATATCAATGAGGTAAATTAACTCCAGGGCATTTAGAGTTTATTTACAACTAACTGCAAAGCCTCCATCTCATCCATATTCAATCAGAGAAAATTGTGGCTCATCCAAGACAAGATATGAGCCAAATTTGGGGCGAGGCGAAGGGTGACATCATCTGAAAGGGCTGGAAATGAAGTGCAAATTTGAATATCATCTGTATATAAGTGATAATTAAAGCTGTGAGACGCAATGTGCGCCAACAGAGAAAGTCAATACAAATGAGGAAAACAGTGTCCCAAGCTACGTGGTACTTCTGAAATGGAGATTTAAAAAAAAATAAGGTAGTGGGGACAAGATTTTCTTTCCTCTTGAATGATCTCAAGACAAATGCAGGTCATTCGTGAGAAAGACGCTCATCTACTTGCAGAAAGTCACTCAATCACTTGATAAAGTAGAGGAGTTTTCCTGTAAGATTTACATTCCAAGGAAATAAGTTACTTCATTTAGTTTAAGGAAGACCATTCTCTCTCCCCAAATAGATCATTTTGGTAAATAATAACAATGAGAATCACCCATTCAAGCTGACATTTGCTTGTCCTTTTCAAGTTCAGTATTATATTTGGGCAGGAAACACAAGTTGCTTTATCTGGGTGTTAGGTGATTTCATTCATGCAGTGAAGAAATAGTTTCTCTTTTCCTAGCTCTGTCTGAACACTGTAACAGTAGCATAACTAAAGGAAATGAAACATGAATCAAATGGAATGGAGACTAGTTCATAAGGAATTATTCATTACGAAAATGGCAGCTTTTGCCCTAATCATCCCTCTAGAGATCTATGACTTAGGGCTCTCTTTTTTTTCTTTCTTTTTTTTTGGACTACCAGCTCTCCAGGTCATAGTATCTTCCAAACAACCTGTTCCTCAGTAGCATGGGCTGAGTGTGGAGTGACCCTCACCCTGAGTAATGAGTGTTATGGGCTGAACTGCATCCCCCCACAATTCCTATGTTGAAGTCCTAACTCCCAGTACCTCAGAACAGGACTGTACCTGAAGACAGGGTCTTTAAAGAGGTAATTAACTAAAATGAGGTCATCAGGGTGGGCTGTAATCCAATATATGACTGGTATCCTTATAAGAAGAGGAAATTTGGACACAGACAAACACATAGGGATGACCATGTGAAGACACAGGGAGAAGGCGGCCATCTACAAGCCAAGGAGAGAGGCCTCAGAGGAAACCAACCCTGCCGACACCCTGACTTCAGACTTCTAGTCTCCAGAGTTGTGAGAAAATACATTTCTGTTGTTTAAGCCTCCCCAGACCATGGTACTTTGTTATGGCAGCCTGAGCTGACCAATACAATGGGACAAAAGAAGCAGGGCCAAGGACACGATGTATTTTCCATGGAAGAGCCTTACGCTGAACCTTTTCTCTCGTGCTAATAGACCTACTTCATAGACTTGTTTGTTCTGTCATCATGAGCAACAACAAAAACAAAATTTATTTTACTTCTCTGAGCTTGAGTCTCCTTATCTCAAAACTGGGATGAAAAGTCTCAAATTATTGCTCTGGAAGTAGATTTTCTTTTTTTTTTTTTTTCTTTATACATTTATTTATTTATTTATTTTTGGCTGCATTGGGGCTTTGTTGCTGTGTGCAGGTTTTCTCTAGTTGCAGTGAGCGGGGGCTACTCTTCATTGCAGTGCTCGGGCTTCTCATTGTGGTGGCTTCTCTTGTTGTGGAGCATGGGTTCTAGGCACGCGGGCTTCAGTAGTTGTGGCGTGTAGGTTCAGTAGTTGTGGCTCACAGGCTCAGTTGCTCTGCGGCATGTGGGATCTTCCCGGACCAGAGCTTGAACCCATGTCCCCTGCATTGGCAGGTGGATTCTTAACCACTGTGCCACCAGGGAAGTCCCCTAGATTTTCAACAAATTAACACGAACTTGTCTCTTTCCCCTCTTCCATTCCCTATACAGTCATAAAATACTATGGCTTCCCAAATATTTTTTTCATCAAAATATCCTATTAAGGTTTGAATTTAGTCTGGTTTAATCACTCACTATGTGACTTTGGATAAGTTACTGAAACTTACTGATCCTCATAACCTGCTTCACAAGGTTATGAAAATAAAAATTCAAGTGACAATTATTTAAGGCTTCTAGCAGAGTTCCTGGTACATGGTAGGAGTTCCGTGAAGGTTGCTTTCCTCCTTCTAAAAGCATGAGCCCGGCTTCCCTGGTGGCGCAGTGGTTGAGGGTCCACCTGCCAATGCAGGGGACACGGGTTCGTGCCCCGGTCCGGGAAGATCCCACATGCCGTGGAGTGGCTGGGCCCGTGAGCCATGGCCGCTGAGCCTGCGCGTCCGGAGCCTGTGCTCCGGAGCCTCCCGGAGCAACGGGAGAGGCCACAACAGTGAGAGGCCCGCGTACCGCAAAAAAAAGCATGAGCCTGTTATCCACCAGCAGAGAAATGTTTATTGCATTTCATTGATATTATACTTGTTTTATTTATTTATGCCACTCTTCACTCTAAAAGGAATTTATCACTTCAGGAAAATATCTCCAGGATAAATTAGCCTTCATAAGGGAAAAATAGTATGGGGTGGTAGACAAGGCCATGGACCACATTTTTATAATGAACTCAGAAGGAAGTTCAGAGGGCTGATCCTTAAAGCATCCTGTAGTTGCATGACCTCAAAATGCAGTGGGAAGGAGTAATGCTTTGCTAGGAAGGTAGAGGTGAAATGAAGTCTTGCTTTGCAGCTCCTTTATGGTTGGACTTCACCCCAAAATAAATGTAAAGTATCTTTAGGAATGGACGAGTTGGTCTTCCCTTTTGCTTTTTTAACCTCTTTAAAAATTTAAATATATAAAAACTACAAAGAATATAACAACCAAACTCCCATATTATACTCCCTAGAATTAGAAACCATTCACATCTCACCATATTTGCTTCCAATATTTTTTATTTTTTTTAAATCGGGATAGAGTTGCTTTACAGTGTTGTGTTAGTTTCTGCTGTACAGCAAAGTGAATCAGCTACATGTATATATATATCCCCTCCTTTTTGATTTCCTTCCCATTTAGGTCCCCACAGAGCATTGAATACAGTTCCCTGTGCTATACAGCAGGTTCTCATTAGTTATCTATTTTATACATATTAGTGTACATATGTCAGTCCCTATCTCCCAGTTCATCCCACCCCCTTTTCCCCCCTTGGTGTCCATACGTTTGCTCTCTATGTCCGCTTCCAGTATTTTTTAAAGAAATAAAGTACTACATATAGCTAAAGTCACGTTTAACCAACTGATATGGAGGCAACCTCCAGTGCATTTGAATTAATCCTTCCAGAACACTGAAATGTTTATACATATACAAAAGTTATTTGTGTAGGTCTGTGTGTGTGTTTCATGCCCATAGTGGTGAGTGGTAGCATATGGCACATACTATTTTGCTAATCAACATAGATTTTGCAACTATTTTTCAACTCCACATTGTTTTCTGAGTTGAAGCGGCACTATTAGATGTGTATCTCACCCATTCCTCATGGGGGCTGTTTTATGGGATGTATTGTGTGCCCCCAAAACTCGTATGTTAAAGCCCTAACCCTCAGTGCCTCAGAATGTGACTATTTGGACATAGGGTCTTTAAAGAGATAATTAGGTTAAAATGGGGCCATTAGGGTGGGCCCTGATCTAATATGATTAGCTCTTATGGAAGAGGAGATTAGGACACAGACACACAGAAAGAAGACCATGTGAGAACACAGAGTGAATACAGCCCTTTGTAAGCCAAGGAGAGAGGCCTCAGAAGAAACCGACCCTGCTGACACCTGGGTCTCAGACTTCTAGGCTCCAGAATTGTGAGAAAATAGATTTCTGCTTTCTGTTTAAGCCACCTGATCTGTGGTACTTTGTCACGGCAGCCCGAGCAAACTAATGCAGGCAGCGAACTATTGCACAGAATACACAGCCTACAGTGTTTTAGCCATTCCCCCACTGGTGGACATTTAGATGGAAAAGCATAAATATGCATCCTTGAACATGGCTCCTTGTGCAGGAGTATCTCTAGAGCAATACCTAGAAAGGAAATTGCTGGGTTATACAGGAGGCACATTTTCAAACTTTCAAGATGCTGTCAAATTGCTCTCTGAAGCATGTGTCAATTTACACTCCCACTGACAGTGAATGAGAGGACCAGTTAATTCCCTCACATCTTAGCCAACATTTAGTATCCTCAGACTTAAAAATTTTGTGCCAATATGATTGGCAAAAAAAGAGTTTTCTTAATTGCACTTCCCTAATTATATATGAAGTTGACTATCTTTTCATACATGCATTGCCCATTCTTATTTCTTCTTCTATAAATTCTCAGCTCATATCCTTTGCATGTTTTCACTTTGGGTTGTATGTCTTTTTCTACCTGACTTGTGGGAATTATATACATTTTAGATAATAATCCTCTGTCTGCTAGCTGTTTTATAAATCCTTCTCCCAGGCTACCACTTGTCTTTTAATCTTGTTCATGGTGTTATTATTTATTTATTTATATTTTGCGGTACGCGGGCCTCTCACTGTTGTGGCCTCTCCCCTTGCGGAGCACAGGCTCCAGACGCGCAGGCTCAGCGGCCATGGCTCACGGGA
The DNA here is from genome assembly GCF_003031525.2 of Neophocaena asiaeorientalis asiaeorientalis. Lineage (NCBI taxonomy): Eukaryota > Metazoa > Chordata > Mammalia > Artiodactyla > Phocoenidae > Neophocaena > Neophocaena asiaeorientalis. The sequence goes on along the minus strand of NW_020185338.1, from coordinate 2,778,991 downwards.
CTAGCTGCTCCGTGGCAAGTGGGATCTTCCTGGACCAGGGCACGAACCCATGTCCCCTGCATCGGCAGGCGGACAGTCAACCACTGCACCACCAGGGAAGCCCCCCATGGTGTTATTTTGGCAATAGTTTTCTAATTAGGTGTACCTCTATTTATACTTTGTCTTTTCTGTGTCATCTAAAAAAACAAACAAACCTTTCCTCTCCAAAATTCATAATTTATTTTCTCACAATTCTGGTTTTTTCTTATGTTTTCTTCTAATAGTTCTAGAGCATTTTCACCATGTTTAGATCTTCAGTACATCTTTATTTCTGTGATTGGGATAGGTAGGACTTTCTAATTATTTCCCCTTTGAGAGTCAACTGTCCCAACACCATCTACTGAAATAGCAGACACTTACTCTAAAAAAAAATCTCAGTAAAGCACCCACAGACCATCTCATTTTAAGTAGTGTAATTTTCTGATAACTCCTCCAAAATGTATTAGGAGGAAAATGTGCCCCTAGGTAAGTAAATAAGCTGACCTAAATGGGTATTTGGATATGAGCCAAGCAAATGCTAGAAGTTGTCTGCCAAAAATGGTTTCGATGTTGGAAGGGTTGATGTCGAGCCCTTCTTCCTGACAGTCACTGGATAGTGGGACCAGGTGTCTCTCCGAGGCCATTCCAAGTGTGCAATGATTAAACCATCAGTGGCATTTAGAAGGCTTGTCCTTCCATTGTCCCTGGCAAGGGTATGTGCCTCCTGCCCACCAGAGCAGTGACCCCTGCATGGAAATCTCTGTGGAAGGACATGCTGAAGCCAGCTACAGTATTGTCTCTGGAGATGGGGGATGCGTGTTTGTGGGGAGGCTGATTTTTTGACTGAATTCCCGCCTTTTTCTTTTGGACCATATGCATGTATTACCCACTCAAAATAAGAATTTCTTTTTAAAGCTAAAAAAGAACAAAAGGCAATATGTCACTAAGACACTAAGTAAAACCAAGAGAAAACATCCCTGTGCTATTCTGTCTAAAAAAAAGAAACATGGATTGATGAGAATTTTGGAGAGAAGTAACTCAAATAGAAATTACACTTCACCTGAATTATTTGAATAATTTAGACCATTGGTTTTCAGATATTTCTTAGCCACAAAAAACTTTGTTCAAACTAGACCTTTCTTGGGACCTCCTTGGTGGTCCAGTGGTTAAGAGTCCGCCTTCCAGTGCGGGGGATGCGGGTTCGATCCCTGGTTGGGGAACTAAGATCCCACATGCCGCGGGGCAACTAACCCTGTGTGCCGCAACTAGAGAGCCCGTGTGCCACAACTACAGAGCCCACGCACCACAGCTAGAGAGAAGCTCGCGTGCCACAACGAAGACACAACGCAGCCAAAAACAAACAAAACCAAAAAAAACCCAACTAGACCTTTCTCAGAAGACCAATATATAAAATTGATGAAAATAAAGCAGTCTTGTTTAAAATGAGGATCCCCACTGAGGGTCTTTGAGGGGGATCTGTGGGACCCCCCCCCCAGGGCTCTTTAGAGTACACTGAAAAGCCTCCTTTAAAGTCAAGGCATTTGAGAATTAGAGATAAGTTATATAATTCTCTTTTTCACTTTCTTCGTGTAGTAATTCTATTTCGTCTCTGAAATTCAGTGTTATGTGTTCATAATTCTGTAAACATTTCTTGAGTACATCTACTGTTTTCCAGGCCCTGGGATAGGCACCCAGGAAGAGGAGGTGGCATGGAGATGGTGAGGCCTGAGAAAAAATTTGAAGTGTGAGGAGGAGACAGCTGAAAGCCAGGGAGGGCATGCCAGCCCAGGAGACTGCAGGGGAAAGCAGCAAGGAAGCAGGCTGGCAGATTAGAGGCGTGGCGGGCCGGCACAGCGTGGGGAGATGCACAGGGCATTTGTTGGTGGTGGCAGGTGCTGAAACTGGAGAGGCAGGGAGGACTGAGTTACTATGTGCCTGGAGAACCTTTCTAAGTTTGGACTTGGAAGGCCACGAGGAAGCGATTGAAGGGTTTTAAGCAGGAGATTGACACAGTCATATTTGTGCTTTGGAAGGATCACTCTGGCCCAAGTGAGCATTGAAAGGGCACGTGATTAAGGCAGGGAGACTGGGTAGGAGATCGTTGCAGATATCCAGTGAAGAGATGCTGTTGGACTGACCTGAAGCCGAGTTACAGAGATGAAACAGAAGGGGGCTGACTAAGACAAGATGAGTTGGATGTTGTACAGAGGAGGAAAACAGAAGTGCCTAGAGGATTCCTGGAGTTTGTGTTTGTATAACCGAAATGGGTTGGACAACCAGTGCCATTCAACACAGCAAGAGAGATGGGAGAAAGGATGATGAGTTCCAATGGGGGCGGGTCTTGTTTGAAGTACCTGTGAGATATCAAAGTGGAGATGCCCAGTAGGCAACCAGATATCCAGTCCTGAAGTTCAGAGGAGAGATCTGGGATGGAGGGGATGATTTGGGAGCCACCCTGAGCACGATGATAATGGTGGGTCAAGAAGGTGGTTAAAATCCTTGAGAGACTGGAAACAGTACAGAGAGTAGAGTCCCAAGAAGGCAAGGGAAGAGGACCCTAGGAAGTAGACTGAGATGGCTCAGCACAGAGGAAGAGAATCAGGGGGAGTGGGGTTCAAAGAAACAAGGGAGAAAGTTTTGAGATAAGGAGGATTTATGAGGAGGTTCAAACGCTGCGTTGAGAAGAAGAAATGAAAGAATTGTGATGATGAGAGAAGTGTGAGCTGCCTTGAGGTGGACGTGCTTTATGATTCTGGGGAGCCACACACAGAATGACCGGGTGGAGGATTATCAACTCTAACTGCACAGTAGAAACACCTGGGGACTTTTTAAAAAAAATAATAAATCCTGGGTCATAGATTTCATTGGTCTGAGGTGGAGCCTGGGCCAGAATACATTTTTAAAGCTCCACAAGAGAGCCTAGTGTGTGGCCACAGTTGGGAACCACTGTTCCAGTTATGCCCTGTTTGAGCCACAGAGGATTGAAACAGGCTCCTCTGGGAGAGGTCAGATGACTTTCACGTTGATCTGTGTTGTTGGGATGTGCAGGAAGTGGAGTCCAGCCAATTACAACGCATCTGTGTGGACCCATGTCTTTTTGGTAGGGACAGGTCCTGAAATTGGGGGAATACCAAAGATGAATCCTCCATTGCTGGTGAAGGGAATTTTGCTGGCTTTCCCAGAATAAGAGATCTGTCCCCAAATCAGGCCAAGTTTATACCCACCAAACGTCTTTCTGGTTAATAATTAAGCTTTACCTGGTAATTTAAAGATTACACGTATTTTTCAAAATTTGAAAGGAATGCGTATATAAGGATAAAAAGATACTACAGCAGTAGCATTCTTTCCCCTCAGATCATCTCTATCCACAACTACATCCCAAAGCCAACCACTGGGCCATTTCTGTCTATGTGTCTGGTGGTTACTCCATAACTGTAAATAATATGCCTACCTCTCTCTTTCCTAATTTATCAACGCTGTACCTTACCTATCAATAACAGAAGATCAGCGTTTACTGACTCTGCTTTTACTGCCCCTTCTCCCTTCCAAAGTTGGGTAGTCTCAGTATTATTTTTAATTCTTCTTTGGGTTACTTTCATAAAAGTATACTTTAGTGTATTTAAAGTTCTATTTCTCATTCCATGAACTTGACACAGTATTTCTTAACTCCACACAGTGTGAGATGAAGATATCAGCTCCCCCGCTTTCCTCTTTCAACTTCTGTCAGTTTGATCTGTGCATTTCCATTGTTCTGACTGACAGCATTACATTCTGTTCCGTAACCATAAGTCCTCTCTGCTTGGTCTGCTGGTTAATTCTGAGTTGAAAACCAAAAAACTGCATTTGAATTATTTTGAGTAGGGCTTCCCTGGTGGCGCAGTGGTTAAGAATCTGCCTGCCAGTGCAGGGGACACGGGTTCGAGCCCTGGTTTGGGAAGATCCCACGTGCCATGGAGCAACTAAGCCCGGGCGCCACAACTACTGTGCCTGCGCTCTAGAGCCCGCGAGCCACAACTACTGAGCCCACGTGCCACAACTACTGAGCCCACGTGCCACAACTACTGAAGCCCGCGCGCCTAGAGCCCATGCTCCGCAACAAGAGAAGCCACCGCAATGAGAAGCCCGCGCAGCACAACGAAGGGTAGCCCCCGCTCGCCGCAACTAGAGAAAGCCCGTGCGCAGCAACAAAGACCCAATGCAGCCAAAAATAAATTAAAAAACAAAATTATTTTGAGTAGGTAGATGCTGTTCCCTGGAGAGCCAAGGACTGTGTCAGCACCACATTTCTTCTTTTTGGGTCCAATGCCACAGCTCTTGGGTGACTTAGGGAGAGTGTTCCCAGAGTAGCTTGTTCTGATTCTCTTTTATTACACTCCATCAATGACTCAAAATCATGGTTCATTTTAGTTTGCCTCCTTTTGGATCATGCTTTTCTTGTATCTCTTTTCCTAGACTTCTCTTTTTTCTTGTTGAGAAAAGAAAAATATTCTGTCTTCATCGTGTCACAAACATTTCTGGCATCTTACTCATCCCATCTCTGGAAGAAGAATAATTGAATGCCTTCAATTTTTCTTCTTACAGAGAGATTTCTTGGAGCCCAATTACTTCCTGTTTCAACTTGAACCTGGGAAAAGGGGTGTTAGAGATAAAGAACACAAATATTTTGATCACTGCAAAAGGATGGTCTCATTGTAAACAAATCAATTTGCTGTGTATTCATTAGTGTTGTCTGAATTTAGTTAGTGTGACCTTGTCATGGAGATGCCAATTATCTATGGACACATAAAGAAAATTCCGGTTCTGGGTCTCAGAGATTAAGTATCTGAAGGTAGTCACTCAGCCACCCCAAGAGTCTCACCACAATCAGCCAAAATCCTTCAGTGCACTTGTAGTGGATGCTGTGATGTGTTGCCAAGACGCCCAAAGGACTAAGGCACTCAGCCCCTTGCCTCAGTTCAAGACATCTCTGAAGGGCCATCCCACGTTCAGAGTTCCCCATGGGATGGGCTGAGGCCTCTTTTGCAACTGCTTTGAACTTCAACTTCTTTTACTGTCCAATCCTTCCTTCACTCTCTGACAGGTGTTGTTCCCACAAGTGCTCCCCAATAAATATCTGTCTCAAAGTCTGTTTTCCGAGGAACCGAACCTACAATCCTACTTTTCTCTCATACATAAACAAACAATAATATAATAAACAACAAATATAAACAAACAAACAAGAAGGTTAATTTCTTACGGGGATATTGGGTTATTGTGGGAGGGGGTTGTTTTCTAGGCAGGAGATGGGATGAGGGGTGGGATTCAGTTTCAGAAGAGGCAGGAGGGGCTGGGATCCAGGACATCAAGGGATGGGAACAGGAACTAAGCTTCATCAGAGACAGGAAGGGAGGACAGTGAGGTGCTGAAGATGTTTAAAGGGGTTGGAATGGGGGAGCAAGTTGATGACGTGGTAATGATGGTTGTGACTCTGAATTTGCTTGAGGAGAAGAGCACTCTATCTCTAACTTCAGTTCTTCCTCCTATTATACCTGTACCTAGAGACCCTGACCGGAGGCGGAGTGGGGGTGGGGAGATGGGATGGGCGTGGACCTGAACTCCTCCCCCATGATGGTGCCCTGTCTAGATACTGCCAATGCCCTCCCTCAGGAGTCTGGTCCCTCTCTTTGCCGTGTCCTCCATCTCTCCAGACATAGGCCAGGGCCCTCTTTGGATGAAAGAGATCCCCCATTAGATCCCATCAGGGTCCTCTTTGGATGGAAAAGATATACCCACATCCCACTACCAGGCCATGGATGGGACTTTCAGTATCACTTCCTGCCTGGGCCATTGCCTCACCTCCCCTGACCTCCCCATTAAATTGTTCAAATTGTACTTGAACTTGACATGCTTCTCAGCTTCCCACCAATGATGAGGGTGAACAAAATCTTTTCCTCCCCACAAAGACTGATCTGGTAAAAACGAAAATCTGAGGGAATCCATATTTTTTTCATTCAAAATGAGAACTTGAGTCCCAAGGGAAAACGTGCAGCCTTGGAGCTTAGATCACCAGCTTTGAGAGGGGAGGGACCTCTCAGCTCAGAGAACACACACCACAGTCTCTGTCCCACCTCTTGCCAGATGGGTGACTTGCGCCAATAACTTACTGTCTCTGACCCTCAGTTTCCACATCTGTAAAACTGTCATAAGAACAGCAGGTACCACGCAGAGCTTGGAAAAATGTTACGGAAAATTAAATGAGACAACCACGAAGATCTGCTGGCACACTGCCTAGCACATGGTAAGCACAAAGTAAATATTACCTATGATTGTGGTTATGATTACTGAATTTTAAATATCAGTAGATTGCCACTGATTTTTAGTTGCTAAAATGCTAATACCCGGGCCTTTGTGAGAAGTAGCTGTACAGAGTCAGCTTTCTGTTTTGTTCTGATATGTTGTCTAATCCCTTGTTTCTCCTTCCCCTTCGAGGTTCCAGCTGTAGAGGTCCCAGGATGCCTTAAATCCGAGGAGGTGTCACGTGTAAATCAAAATCAAGTCTGTTTCTCTTTGGTAAGTACTTACACTGCCCCACGCAAATGCCTGCCTACTCCATGTGGCAGATTCATCTTTCCAAACCGTCAACTCGGAGATTGGTCTATCAGCCCACACACATCCATGGCGTGGATGTCACATCTTGGGTGGTACTCGAAGGCCTGACCAGGTGGAGAACTTGTCCTTTGGGGACAAGGCTGCATTCTCCCTCTACCTGCTCTTTCTTTCCTACACGTGGATTTCTTTCTGTCATCTTATTTTCTCTTTGTCATTTTTGCTTTCTTTTTCTACACAAGTGTGTGTGTGTGTGTGTGTGTGTGTGTTTACATATTAAATAAGTAACATATGCTTAATTTAGAAAACACAGAAAAGCAAAGAGACGGGGCAAAGTGTAATCCCACCACCTTGGGTGTGTATCCTTCCAGAACACCTAGACACGCATACAATTTTTGTTTCCATGAAAATAAAATCATATAGGCTAGACCAATGGTTCTCCATCAGGGAGATTTTTGTCCTTCTCTCAGAGGACATTTGGCAACGTCTGGAGACATTTCAATTGTCAAAACTGAGGCAAGTGGTGCTACTGGCATCTAGGGTAGAGGCCAGGGATGCTGCTACACATCCTACAACGCACAGGACAGCCCCACAGCAACTGACTGTCTAGCCCCAAAGGTCAAGAGGGCCAAGGTTAAGGAACACGGGTCTGGACCAGGGTTCGGCAGATTAAAGCCCCTGCTGGTTAGCTGCCTGATTTTATAAATAAACTTTTATTGGAACACAAGACGTCCATCCACTTACATGTTTTCTCTGGAGGCTTTTGCCTTAAACAGCAGCTGCGTAGTTGTTACAGGGACTGTGTGGACTGCAAAGCCTAAAATAGATGTGAACCACACATGAAATTTTAAGTTTTTCTGGTATCCAGAGTTTTTTAAAGTACAAAGACAACTCAGTAGCAAAAGAAACAACCCGACTAAAAAACGGACCAAGGATCTGAATAGACATTTTTCCAAAGAAGACATAAAAATGACCAACAGGGACGTGAAAATGTGCTCAACGTTAACCATCAGGGAAATGCTAATCAAAACCACAATGAGGTATCACCTCACACCTGTTAGGATAGCTATAATGAAAAAGAAAACGTAAGTGTTGGTGAGGGTGTGGAGAAAAGGGAACCCTTGTGCCCTGTTAGTGAGCATGAAATTGATGCAGCCACTATGGAAAACGGTACGGAGGTTCCTCAAAAAGTTAAAAATAGAACTACCATATGATCCAGCAATCCCTCTTCTAAACTTATATAATAGGAAATGAAATCATTGGTACTTCAAGGAGATATCTGTGCTCTCACATTCATTGCAGCATTATTCACGATAGCCAAAATATGGAAGCAATCCAAATGTCCATTGACAGATGAATGGATAAAGAGATTGTAGTATATATAGGCAATGGAGTATTATCCAGCCTTAAAAAAATGAGACCTTGCCATTTACAACAACATGGATGAACCTGGAAGACATTTTGCTAAGTGAAATAATCCAGACCCCAAAAGCAAAATACTGCACAACCTTATGTATATGCAGAATCTAAAGGAAGTCGAATACATAGATGCAGGGAGTACAAGGGTAGTTACCAAGGGTGGGGAGATGGGGGAAATGGGGAGATGTCGGTGAGCGGGTACAAAGTTGCAGTTGTATAGGATGAATGAAGTTAGAGATCTAGTATGCAGTACGATGACTATAGTTAATAATGCTGTACTGTGTACTGGAAATTTGTTAAGAGAATAGATTTGTACTTTCATCACACAAAGAAATTCTGTGAGGAGATGGAAACGTTAATTAGCTCGACTGGAGTAATCATTTCACCCTGTACATGTATCAAAACATTATGTTGTATACCTTAAACATATATAATTGTTCTTTTTAAAAATAAAAGTAAATAAATATTTAAAATGTACCAAGAGGCAGGTGAAATAAATTTGAATAGCATGTCCAAAATAGTATCATTTCAACATTGCAATCAATGTAAAAATTATTAATGAGATATTCTATATTCTTTTTTTCCATACTAAGCCTTTACTTACAGCACATCTCAGTTCAGACTAGTCACATTTCAAGTGCTTATGTGGCTCGTGGCGACTGTACCAGACAACACAGGACTGCACCATTACAAGCTACACCATTTACTTAATATAAAGGTCCTTTCTTGTCCACGCTACATTTTTATATCACTTTTAAATGGCTCAATTTATTTAAAAGATTCCCATCTTTTGGATATTTATATTGCTTCCTAGTTTCATAATTATAAACCATGCTGCCATCAACATTCTTACATTAAAACTTTATACCCCATCTTTAATTATTTCCTTAGGATAAATTCCCACGTGTGGGTCAAAGAGCACACATCTGTGCTCAAATTTTTAAGCCTTTTAAAATATGTTGTTTAATAATAATACCTCTCCTGACAAGGTTGTTATGAGGATTAAGCGAGCTAGTACATGTAAACCAATTTCATTAATTCAAGTAAGGTTAATAAGACTTCACATAGTAGTGCCTTGCACATAAAAGCATTCTATAAATGTCATCTATTATTATTACCAGTACTACGTCTGAATGCATCTCCAGCACTGTTATACTAATTTAGACCCCAGTTAACAATGTCCACGAATGCCTGATTGCAGCGCTCTCTCTCCAATACAATTATATTTATAGCTCTTACAAGTTTCATATGCAAAAGTGGCTTCCTGTTATAGTTGGTTTAATCTGACTGTAGTTCATTAGTTTTCTTAGAATTAGTTTTTCTTGGATAGACCTGTCATAACCTCAGTCTATATCCATGTATCTACCGATACTAAATAAAATAGTTCAACTATATAGATACACATATACACATATATCTAGTTGGACTATTTTTCAATGAACTGTGTAGGACAATAAATGACCATTTGTATCAGTCAGCTTTCATTTGGTTATGTTGTTGTAACAAACAACCCTAACATTTCAGGCGCTTGAAACAACAAATGTGTATTTCTTACTCTCATTCCATGTGAGAACCTGGGCTGAAAGAGCAGTGTCTATTGGGGTTATGCCTTTCTAATGGCAGACAGAGAGGAACAAACGATCAAGAGTAAGAGTGAAGTCTGCTATAACCTCTACCCTTACCTGTCACTCAATCTCTCCTGCTCGCATTTCATTTTGCCCACGACAAAGCAAGTCACGGCACCAAGCTCAATATCAAGGGGGTGGAGAGGTATGCTCCAACCATAAGAGACACTGCAGCTCACATGGCAATGGGTGGGGATTGAAAGGGTGAGCAAACGATTGAGGACTAATAGGATCCACCCCACCAGTCAAATCAATCCAGTTAAGTTAAACTGGTTATGTGGCTCCACCCACCTGAAGTCAGGAATCCTTTAGGACTCATTGAAGTCCCACAGGAGTGCTGTGGCCCCTACCCCCTAAGGGGACAGATAACAGACGCTGAGCTTCTGAACTGCTTCCAAGGTGCTCTAAGGACAAACTGATCCAGAGGGACTAAGCTTAAAGCAAATATGGCTACATCTCCACTCCCTGCATGAAGGTACAATCAATGAAAAGAGCCTTGTGCCTAAAGAAATCATTTCATCATCAAACAACTAGGAAATGAGAAATCCCTGGGTGCTCTTGCAGCCATCAAACAAACTAAAGGTACCTCGATTCTCTAGGAAAGACGGTATGGCAGTCTCCTTAGAACAGGGGAGAGTGGTGTTCATATCCTGGCTGCATCACCTGTATGACCAATGGTTCTATCATCATCATCATCACCATCATCACTGCCACAACCACCACGTTTTAAGGTCCAGCCAGCTGCCATACTCCTGAAGCCAGCCAATAGCACCCCGGTTGGCCAAAGGGGCATCTCCATCCCAGATAACTGACCCCTGTCCTAAACAAATGAGCCACAGGCTTTGGCTGCCTGATTAAGTGGAAAATCACTAAGCTATTTGAAACTGCATAAAAAGGTATTTGTAAAATCCGAACACTAGATAGTTTTGGAAATAATAAGTGTGTAGTAAAATCACAAGCCTATTTCACTGCAAACGTAAAAGAAAGCATTCCAGGAATATGAAAAATGAAAAGGAGAAATGCCTGTTTCCTATGGTAAGTCACTTCATATCTGAATCATGTATTTATATAACAAGCCTTTCTGGACTGCTTAAGGGAACTGCCAATTACACTCACCATCCTTTCTTCAGGTTACAGAGAAGCACGACGTTTGTTCTTGCTTTACATGAGAGCGCCTGGGCTGGAGATGTGTGTCTTGGCAACCAGACTCTTCCCCATGTGTGTCAGCCTCTGGAAGGATTCAGTGCTCAGAGGGAAGCACTTCTCATCCCGAACCAATGGCAGAGGAGAGAAAAACAACAGGGTCCTTTCCATCCCACAGTGCTACTGAGCTTGCCTGAGCCTTTGAAAATGGTCAGAAAAGAAAGTACAGTGTTTTCTTTTTTATGCATTTTTAAGCTCTAAGTCTTTCAAGGCCCAGTTCAAATCCCACCTCTGCTGTGAAGCCTTCCCAAACTCCCCCCAGTGACCATGATTTCCCATCTTCTGAACCCCAACTTGTATTTCCTGACTTTACCCCCTCTTCGGCACTGTCTTCACTCCTGGTAATGTTGGCTAACTTCTCAAGTAGACTGTTGCAGGTAGTGATTTTACAGATTCATTCCAATCTCCATCTGGGGTTCAGAGCAATGAGTTCAGGGGTGAGCCTGTGATCCCAGCAGGACCATCCAGCACTTGTTCTGCATAATTAAAAATATATGTTGGAAGAGAGAAGCTCCTGTCTTCTCCTGGGTCATGAACTTATAAGGAGATTTTAAGCCTGGAATTTCTGAAGGCCATCTTCCCTGGACTTCTGCAGAAAGCCCAGACCGAGAGATGGAGAGCCCTAATGACATCGTTTGAACCCCTAGATCCAGCTATGCCTGAAATTCTTATCCCAGACTTCCGAATTACGTGAGCAAGTATACTCGTTTTGCTGCTTCAGTGGATTTGAGTTGACTCTTATCATCTGCAACCTAAGTGACTCATCTGCTCACTCAGAACTCAAGAAAAAGGATGCTTAAAGATTCTCTGGACCACAAAGCCTCCAGAATCTTCCCGTCTTGCTGCTCTGCTCTTGTCCTTACGCGGTTGAAGCTGACTGCCCCCACCTCTGGGTTCCAGCTGGAAATGGGTAGAGCACACGGAGGAGTGCACAGCCAGTGTCTGAAGGCCCGGCTCGGGAGCTGGCACAACTGCCTCCCTCAGAGCCCTGTGGTCAGTACTTAATGTCACAGCTACACCGGCAGGGGCCTCTGGGACATGCAGTCCATCCAGGCAGCTGTGTGTCCAGCCATGACTCTATTCCTGAAGGAAAGAACAGATGTGAACGCACAACCCTCCGTCTAAAGCACACCAGCTGTTTGCAGATTAAAACAGTTGAAATGCCAAGTCTCCTTGAAGTGCATTCGAGGCTGGTTGTGAGGTGGGGAAAAGCCACATCCTAAGTGAAAAGTGCTGGTGAGCGGAGCTCCACGTGGTCCACCGCGGAGGTGTGTTACCAGGGCAACTGCGCTAAGCGGGAACCACATTTCCTAGCGTGCAGCTCCCTATGTGGCTCCGCGCCGGGCTTGGCCACGAGAGAAGTGAGCATGAGGTCCAGAAGGTGGCGGTGAAGCAGCAGCCGTTACACTCTGAAGGTCGGCGCAGGGAACCTCGCATTGCCGCAGCTCGCGGGCCGCAGCTCTTCTGCTGCTCGCCTGTTGCAGGGGGCAGAGGCCTGCAGCCTCTCAGCCAATGCCCAACCTCCTCTTTCAGATTTTCCAAGTCCTCGGCCAAGTGCAAGCGTCGCTGCACAGCACAGGACGCCAGCAGCTTCCGTGGGTCACCCTGCATGGAGCTTGGACGCTGTGGGAGACAAACATGGGCTCCAGCCGGCCTCGCAGGTCCCAGCCTTTCTTTACCTTAACCTTGAGGTTTCTCAGCCTCAGCACTGATGCTGTTTTAAGCCAGATGATTCTTTGTTGTGTGGGGCTGTCCTGTGCATTGTGGGGTGTTTAGCAGCATCCCTGGCCTCTACCTGCTAGATGCTGGTAGTGACACTCACGGCAGTTGTGGGAATCCAAACTGTCTCTAGGCTTTGCTGAATGTCTCCCGGGGGGCAAATCACCCCGGGTTGAGACCACTGTCGTCATATCCATGTTTCCTTCCCAATTTCCGGCCTTGTGACCTACAGCAACTTCAGGCCCACTTTCACACGCAGAGGCGTATGACTCAGAGACTCCTTGAGACCTCGCCGCCAGCTCCCACGGTCACAGTCTAACCCCACAGTCAGTCCCTTATCTTGTGTTCCTCAGGGCTGTTCCGCTCAGGGCTGCATTATGACGTTCATGTAACCCTTCCTCTATAAAAAAATAAAAGATGATATGCAAAGGCTATTTTGGTATAAAAACAAATACTATGTAGGCTGGATTTATTATTAGATATTCATTTTTATACTCATTTTAACTAAAATTAGAGCTTTTGTGGGCCACTGCAAGGAAGGGGGAGCCCTAAGCATTGTGTCTTTGATAGAGGAGTTGGCCCTGGGCCTGCTTCTTCCCCCGGAGCCTAACAGGTGCTCTCACTTCCCACAATTATCTTCTTTGTAATCAGAACAAAAACACATGCAGCAGTGATTTGCTTCTTTCAAGACCAGCCTGACTTTAGGGGAGGAACTCCAAGTACTTGAGGCTGCAGTCAATGGGAGCAGAGCAAGATTGGGCTAGGGCCCTCCACGAGTCTGCCTCTTAGCCCACTAGCTGGACCAATAGAAATGACGGATGCGATTTAGGGAATTTGGGCAAAAGATGAGTGTGAAATAAAACTCCCTTTTAAAAGCACATCAAGGAAAACACGTGTGTCTCAAGGTGAAATTGTAGACATGTGTTTGCTATGTATTTTCCACTAGATTGTTAATAATCGGATATAAATCATCCAGTGCAATCAGATGGACCAATCCTGGGGTCCCTTTCCCCACCAGTGACGGCTGTTTCTGATTAGCACAGAGCCCCCTGCCCTGACGAACAATGGTCTCCTCTCGGGCCATAGAGGACAGGAAATTAAGCCATCAGGCCTCTTGCCTATTATTCTCACGCTATCCTCAAGCTGTAAATCCATCAAATATGAAAGGCAGAAATATAAATTGGGGCCAAATTGGAGGAAGTTGGAGATGCAGTTTTATTCCACACGTCTCTCAGAAAGTTTGTCCACAAATGTTCAGTATTCACTCTGGAATTAAAATACCCGCTTTACAGCAGATGTTTTATAGACGGGCACCACTGTAGATGGTAAGAAGTTTGTATCAGAGCACCAAATATTTCCTTTAGCAAGAACTCTGCTTTTATCTATGGAAATATCAGGAAATCATTTTGAGTCGAACAACCAAAATAAAGGCAGTGGAGTTTGAGATAAATGTTAGGAAAATTGCGTAACCCCTGGCGCCGTCAAAAAGATTTCTGAATCCAATAAGTAGCTGAAGAAGAGAATTCAATTCCATTTTTTCACTTTGTCTGCCAATTTTATAGCACTTCATTTAAAATGGAATCTCTAAAGAATCAATTCAAATTAGTTTTACAGTTTTCCCCCAAAGAATCTGCTTTAAAATAAATTGAATTGGAGCATGAGACATAATATGTGAGCATAAAATTCATGTTAACTAGTCCCACGGAAAAAAGTTCTCATAATAAGGAAACAAATAATCACACATGACTGAGCTAAAAATAGTCTTTAGATTTGCCAGTTTCAAAATTGAACAAAAATAGGGAGAGTTGTTATAATAATGATATGGCACATTTCCTCCTAATGAAATGGCCTTGAATTCTGTAATCAATTACAGAAAGAATCCTCTGGGCAAAAAGAAAAATACCAGACATGAGTTGCTGTCCTAAATAGAGTGACAGCAATGCAAATACCTTCCAGCTGGGACTAAGCTGCCTCTGCTGGAGGCTTCATTACTGAAGCCAGAGCCGAGCTGCGGTGAGCAACAGACTGAGCAGGACCCTTCATCATCTGTGGCCCCGTTTATAAAACAGCTTCTGCCGCTGTACTTGCTCTGTTTTGATCAGGTATATTGAGTATAAATATTTATTTGAAATCTCTTTATAAAGTTTATTGGGAGTCTCAGGCTCCTTGAGAATAGGGACAATAGCTTATGTGACTTGGTAACCACCCGTACCTATCACAGCATCCGACACGTGGTAGGAATCCCATACGTGTCTGAGGGAGGAACATAAGAATGAATAAATCAATGAATCAATTTAGCGTTAAAATCACATTAAACTTAGTTATTATACCTTAAAAAAATTTCACAGTTAACTTAGGAAATGTACTGTTAGTTTAATTAAGGAGGGGATAGTTGGGTGGTGGTGATTTTTTTTTTCCTCTGTTGAAATCAAGAAACAAATACGTAGGTTTATCACTGAATAAGGCTTGATGGAGATTCTTTTTTTTAATTTAACTTTTTAATGTATTTTATTAAAGGATAGTTGATTTACAGTGTTGTGTTAGTTTCTGGTACACAGCAAAGTGATTCAGTTATACATATATATAATAGTTTACATCTGCTAATCCCAAACTCCCACTCCATTCCCCCCTCACCCTTCCTTGGCAACCACAAGTCTGTTCTCTATGTCTGTGAGTCTCTTTCTGTTTTGTAGATAATTTCATATTTTAGACTCCGCATATGTGATATCATATGGTATTTGTTCTTTTCCTGACTTACTTCACTTAGTATGATAATCTCTACCTCCATCCATGTTGCTGCAAATGGCATTATTCCATTCTTTTTTATGGCTGTGTAGTATTCCATTGTATATATGTACCACATCTTCTTTATCCATTCGTCTGTTGATGGGCACTTGGGTTGTTTCCATGTCTTGGCTATTGTGAATAGTGCTGCTATGAATATTAGGGTGCATGCATCTTTTCAAGATACAGTTTGGTCTGGATATATGCCCAGGGTTGAAATTGCTGGATCATATGGCAACTCTATTTTTAGTTTTTTGAGGAATCTCCATACTGTTTTCCATAGTGGCTGCACCAGTTTACATTCCCACCAATAGTGTAGGAGGGTTCCCTTTCCTCCACACCCTCTCCAGCATTTGTTATTTGTAGACTTTTTTTTTTTTTTGCGGTACGCGGGCCTCTCACTGCTGTGGCCTCTCCCGCTGTGGAGCACAGGCTCCAGACGTGCAGGCTCAGCGGCCATGGCTCACGGGCCCAGCCGCTCCGCGGCATGTGGGATCTTCCCGGACCGGGGCACGAACCCGTGTCCCCTGCATCGGCAGGCGGACCCTCAACCACTGCGCCACCAGGGAAGCCCCCCTGTAGACTTTTAAATGATGGCTATTCTGACCAGTGTGAGGTGGTACCTTGTAGATTTGATTTGCATTTTTCTAATAATTAGCGATGTTGAGCATCTTTTCATGTGCCTATTGACCATTTGTATGTCTTCTTTGGAGAAATGTCTATTTAGGTATTGATGGAGATTCTTTAAGGCCCTGCCTGAAAGTAACCATATAGGAGAAGTTTAACTTAGTGGGACCCGATATCTTGGAATTTAACTATGTCTCGAAGTATGGGCCAGTCCCTCTTTCCACAATACCCATTGGAGCTTCCTTGCATTTCCACCTTACCTATCCTTCCATTCTTCAATCCACCCATGCATCGGTCTATAGCCATCTATCTGATCATCTGTCCATCAAATACTTAGGGTACAGTGATGAACAATAATAAGAGCTAACATTTACTGAGGACTGACTTGCTCTATGTCAAACACTGTTATTAACACTTTATGCTAATTAACTCATTTAATCATCCATCATCCGCTTCTATGAAGGATGTGCCATCATATTCCACACTTAACATTCAAAGCAACTCAGGTGCAGCGAGATGAAACACCCTGTCCAAGATCACATCACTAGGAAGTAGGGGAGTCGAGATTTGAACCCAGAGGGTCTGGCTCTAGAGCTACCAGTCTGCTGCACTAATTAGGCAGGAATGCTCTTGACCTTCACAAGCTTTATATTCTAGTGGGAGAAACAGAATTTAAACACATAATTATGTAATTTTAACCATTAACAACTACTTTGAAGAAAAAGTATAGGCGTTACAAGAGTACGTAAAAGGGACATTAGGGTGGGTGGGTGATGAGGCATAAGCAGGAAAGAGTGTTCAAGGCAGAACAGCATGTGCAGGGGAAAGAGGTGTCTGTGCTGGGGACCCATGGGGCCTTTGGTGTCTACTGATGTCAGTATGATCAAAAGTCAATTCTAACATGAGCCTCTTCTGATGCTCTCCATCCCACTGACTTGCACCTAGGTAACCCAGTTATAGAAGGCAGACATCTCCAGTTAAGGAGACAGCCTTGTCATCTTCTCCCTCACCCAGTGCCCAGCATATCCACTCTTGCCATCCAGTGCCACCAAATTTAACCCACTGTCCCCATTAATCTATCAGATCCACTTGTTTCTTTCTGATCCCACCCCACCTCCTGAATACAAGCCACTTTCATTTCTTGCTTGGATGTCTGCAGCATTCTCCTGTATCCAACACTCTTCCAGAAAGCACTCCAGAACCCCTCACATCCGTTGTCCACCTGCAGCCAGACTGATAATTTCCAAAGGCAAATCTGGTCATTCCACCTCTGCCCTCACTAAAAACCTCCGATGGTCTCCCATTGCTCTCGAGAAAAAGACAAAATTCCCTGCCCTGGTTTAGAGGGCCCTGCATGGCCTGGCTGTCCCCACTGACAATGTCAGTGTCATCCTAGCCCCATGCCGTGTCTCACAGCTCCTCAGCCACCATGGTTGCCTCCCCTTGGTCTCTGCTTCCTGCCATGCCCCTCCCACCGGGAGGCTTGGCAGTGCCCTTCCCTCTTCCTGGAATGCCATTCCCCTCCACTGTGTTTAGTTAGCTCTTAATCATCCTTTAGATTCCCATTTAATCCTCAGCAAGCCCACCCTATGTCCCTGCTTGGGTACCCATTAATATCTGACCCTTCCCCATTAACATCTCCATCTGAACCAGATTACTCTCTGTTATGGCTGAGTCGTGTCCCCCAAAATTCATATGTTGAAGCTCTAACTCCCAGTACTCAGAATGTGACTGTTTGGAGATAGGGCCTTTAAAGAGGTGATTAAGTTAAAATGAGGCTGTTACGGTAGACCCTAATCCAATCCGACTGCTATCCTTGTAAGAAGAGGAGATTTGGACACAGACATGCACGCACACAGAGGAAAGACCATGTGAGGACACGATGAGAAGTCTGCCATCTGCAAGCCAAGGACAGAGGCCTCAGATGAAACTAAATCTGCTAAAACCTTGATCTTGGACTTCTAGTCTCCGGAATTGTGAGGCAATAAATCCCTGCTTTTTAAGCCACCCGGTTTGCAGTATTTTGTTATGGCAGCCTGAGCAGACTAACCCTTTCTTTCATAGAAACTGTCATAGTTAAGGTTAGTTGTCAAAATTAGTTGCAACTTAACTTTCATTTCATTATTTGATTGCTATCTCCCTGATAAGAATGCAAGCTCTGTAAGGACAGGAACTGGGTCTGGTTTTGCCCACCATGGTATCGCCAGAGCCTGGCACAGTGCCTGGCATATAGTAGGTGCTCAGTAAATACTTGGGGCGTGAATGAATGAACAGACAAGTAAAAACATATGAGTGAGTGGATGAACACACATGGAGAAGAAACAGTAATTACACAGTGGTTTTACCTTTGGAAAGATTCACTTTGGGCCTGGGCTGCGTCTGGAAGCAAGGGCACCTTGTCCTGGCCAATTTGAGTATTAACATGCATTTATGTAATTTCACTAGATACAGCAAATTCCTGGAATTTCAAGTTTTTACTCCCTCAGAGCAACACTGTTCAGTGAGATTTAATCTCATGGATTTTATTTTTAAAGAGGCAAATAACTCTCTCTAGGGTAAAAAGAAGATAATTCTAAGAGACATAAATCCAGCATCCTTGCAATTGGAAGAAAATATCTTGTTTGTATCAAACCATGATACAAACGGCATGCTTGATTTCCGCTTGGAAAACGTCCTTGATGGTTTCCACGGGACAATGACACAGTGAGAGCACCGTGGAATCACCACACAGGAGGGAGGGTGGGACACACGTGAGAATTTCTGTTGCAGTTTTAAGAGGAGTCTTCTTTTCTGAGAAACTCATTATTCACTTAATTATTCATTCTGTTTATTTACTGTAGAGTTATTACACATAAATATGGTGCAAATCCCTGGAATCCTCAAACACCAGATGCCAGTTTCCCTCTGCAGTCCCAAAAGACATAGCCAAGCCATCACTGTGAGAATTAAAACAACAACTAAAACCCAATTAAAATTGTGCCAGCATGTTCATTTCCAAAATAAAAACCCTGGGAATGAATAAGCTTTTAGTCACTCCCCTGACTGCTTCTGCAAAAGAACAAACACAAAAAACTTTAAACTAAAACTGGCATATAATTAGTATTTAAATCACAGTTACAATGAACCTCGTATCTGCACAGAAAGGGCATTGGCTAAGTCAACGTCGTATTATTTCTCCCATTTTCAAAAATCACGTGATTGAAGAAAACGCCATTTTGCTTTTCAGAATTTCTATGTGTCTGGCCAAAGCCCAACGATGGTGGAGGAAGAAGCCAAGATGGCGACATGAAGTTTGGGGTCTTGGAATCCACAGGTTACACAACCTCTTCCTCATGACGTGAGGGGGCCTCACACCCAGGTGCATCTCACCCACCTGAGTATAAGACTGGGCACAGGAGGGGATGAACATGCAGCCCGTGTTCTTGGAACAAAGGCCAACAGAGCACAGAGGAGGCCTGTCTCCTTCAAGAAATTGTTGGGAGTGCAGAGAGAACCACACGATTGAGGGCAGTGCAGGGCTGACCGCTGGGCTGGAGGACGTTTGTGGGTGCGGGGAAGAAGGAGAGGTCGGGTGTGTGTGTGTGTGTACGTGTTTACAAGTCACCAATCCTCAGGTGATACTGGCTCCACGAAGAACCAAGTGGACTTTCTGATGAGCGTGTGACTGTGGTCACCTCCACTGGAGAGCTGCAGAGTGATGGGAGATCTGTCTGGCCTGCTACGCCCACACCAAATCACAGTCTGCCCAGGGCGTCACTGTGAGACCCGAGGTAACCTTGAAGGTGCTGGCAAATGAGTGCGTTAGTGGAAATATGTGAAGCTCTTCTGGATAGGCCAGAGGCCTGCGGTGCCTCCCCTAATCCGGAGCTCAGACCTGAAAGGCCAGGGGTCTCCATTCTCAGCGTTGTGGTTATAAGGGCGGGCTCAGAAGACAGGCTGTGCAGGTTCAAATCCCAGGTCTGCCACTGACCTTCACTGCTCTGTGCTTATTCCCCATCTTGACAATAAGGATAATGCCTCTGTCTTAGAGTTGCCACAAGAATTATCTGTGATAGTGCGTGTGAAGTGCTGACAGCAGTGTCAGCCAATGGCAGGCACATACTAAACACTGGTTTCTACCATCAAGGCTGGTAAATTCCAGTCCGTGTGGCAATTTATCACAGGGCTGAGCTTTGTGCTAACACTGTTGTTTTCTACTTTGTATTTCCAAGGCAGCTGATAAACTGTTTGTTTCACTCCTGAGCAACAAGAATGTTGCTATTCCCGGCACCTCAGATTAAAATAAATTCATTGCCTCCTGTCTCACAATGCCCATGGCCATTTTTGTTACCTGTTGCAAATATTTTCTAGTCACGTAGCCTAATCTGGGGCCTATTTGCTGAGAAGGCAAAAACATTTTCTAATCTTTTTGGCAACCACAGTGTAAAGTATCAGGTCCACAAAAACACAAAAGGTCTTCATTACTAATATATGGAATAGGAACTCTGTAATATTTCATTATTGCTTTCTTATTAACATAACGTTAATAGTCTGTAGCTGCTTTAACAATTCCTGGGCATGAAAGCCCGGTATATTAAGTTATGGCTAAGATTAGATATATTAAATTTACCTCCATGATATCATGAAAGAAACATGATAGAGCTGAGAAAATCAATTTAAATTAAAATAAAATCATTCTGTCTTATGCTTCAGTTTTCAAGGCAGCTGCTCTTAGATCAGCTCTGACGTGACCTCACTATCTGAGGTCTGAAGTTAAGTGGGTGCACCCAGGCCTTTCCTTCCGGGTGTTTCAAGTCGAGTTGCTCAGTGTCTTCACTTGGGTGGAGCAGGGGTGCAAGGGGAGATGAGGAAGCAGAGGCAGAGGGAGTGGAAAGTTAAGTGTGTGGCTTATGAGTTTACAGTCACACCACTCGTCAAGTTAGGTACCAGGGACGGTAAGATGGCAGCATGTTCATAAGACATAAAAACATCGAACTGGAAGATCGCTTAGAGACAGCTAATCAATCATTTCCCAAAGTATAATCCATGGAACATTAGTTCTTTAAGACGGCTCTCTCTATATCCTCACGTGCACAAAACACACACACACACACACACACACACACACACAAACACAGAATTACATGGTCCATCAAATAAGTCTGAGAATCTCTGCATTGTACCCATTCCTTGGAGTGCCATAACGGACTTCCACATTTTAAAGTTTCTGTGAACTCCTACAGTAAGAAAACACCCATTTGTCATGTTTGACCAAGTATTTCCTGAGCTTCCCTGGCCACGGCACCCTTTGTTCATATAACACTTATTTACGTCTAACAGGCAATGAGCAATCTTATCTAAGTCAACCTCCTCCTTGAAATTGATGAGGAAGAGGAAACTGAGGCCCAAGGAAAGTGTTTGACTTGCCAAGGAGCATAATTCAAACACTGAGTGGAGAGGGGAATTCACATCTTTGGATTCTTAGCTCTGCCTCTCAGAGAAACTTCCCTCTCATTCATCAACGTATGTAAACCTGTCATGCACAGGCACGGTGCCAGACACTAAAGACACAAAGATAAAAAATGGTCCTGGGGGCTTCCCTGGTGGCGCAGTGGTTGAGAATCTGCCTGCCAATGCAGGGGACATGGGTTCAAGCCCTGGTCTGGGAGGATCCCACATGCTGCGGAGCAACTAGGCCCGTGAGCCACAACTACTGAGCCTGCGCGTCTGGAGCCTCTTCTCCGCAACAAGAGAGGCCGCGATAATGAGAGGCCCGCGCACCGCGATGAAGAGTGGCCCCCACTTGCCACAACTAGAGAAAGCCCTCGCACAGAAACGAAGACCCAACACAGCAAAAATAAATTAATTAATTAATAAACTCCTACCCCCAACATCTTCTTAAAAAAAAAAAAAAAAGGTCCTGGCTTCAGGAAGCTCATAGTCCAAAGCTGGAGGTGGAACTGGAAGTGTACCGGCCACACTACAATGTGAGGAGAGCTCAGAAGTGACTGCTGTGGGAGTGGGTCCAGAAGAAAGTATGACTCATCTCCCAAGGGGTTACGAGTTAGTTGTCACACAGGACGTGAGGTTGGCATGGGGCCTTGAAGGGTGAGCAGGAGTTTGCCTCAGAACGTTTTTATCTCCCTTAATCCCTTTCTAAGGAGTCCCCACAGTAGCTCCCTTGTGTGGGATGATGTTCGCATAAATCACCACAGGATTCTGTCACCTGACTGGACCAGGATCAGGGTCCCAGGGCAGCCAACAGGAGTGTCTAGGGAGTGCTGTCCAACAGAACTCTGTGCAATGATGGACATGTTCTCTTTGGCGTGGTTCAACATGGCGGCCACCAATCATAGGTAGTTATCGAACACTTGAAATATGGCTACTGGATATGGCTATCCAGTGAGGAACTGAATTTTTTTTTTTTTTTTTTTTTTGCAGTACGCGGGCCTCTCACTGTTGTGGCCTCTCCTGTTGCGGAGCACAGGCTCTGGACGCGCAGGCCCAGCGGCCATGGCTCACGGGCCCAGCCGCTCTGTGGCATGTGGGATCTTCCCGGACCAGGGCACGAACCCGTGTCCCCTGCATCGGCAGGCGGACTCTCAACCACTGCGCCACCAGGGAAGCCCTGAATTTTTAACTTTATTTAATTTTGATTAGTTAAAATTAAATTTAAGTAGTCACATGTGCTGGTGGCTTTAGACAGCACAACTTTAGACTGATTAACAGATTCACTTTGTGATTCCAATTTAAAATACAAGTTGGGGGACTTCCCTGGTCGTCCAGTGGTTAAGAATCTGCCTTCCAATGCAGGGGACACGGGTTCGAGTCCTGATCAGGGAACTAAAATACCACATGCTGCGGGGCAACTAAGCCCGCATGCCACAACTAGAGAGCCTGAGCACCACAAATACTGAGCCCGTGCACTCCAGAGCCCGCACGCCACAACCAGAGAGAAGCCTGTGTGCCTCAACAAAGAGCCCGCACACCGCAACGAAAGATCCCACACGCGGCAACTAAGACCCAACACAGCCAGAATTAATAAATATTTAAAAAAATACAAGTTGGTTTAGACTTACGATTTTGAGTTGAAATTCGAGTTTACAAATACTATTGAAACATTCAAGAGACTTAAGACATCAGATTATAGAGTCTACTTAATTATACTTAAAATTTATTTAAATACATGGGAAGACGTATTTGTTCACTGGAGAACTGAAGGGCTTAAAAGAGAATTGATTCAAGGATTTGAAAACATTAAAAATAAGTCCTCTGACCAGTGGAATTAGCTAGAAATCAATAACGAAAACTAGAAATGCCACATCCTTTGAAAATTTAACAACGCATTTCTGTACAGCCCATGGGTCAAAGAAGAAAGTACAACAGAAATTAGAAAATATTTTGAACAAAATATTAATGAAGACAAGACATACCAAAACTTGTGAGATGCAGCTAAATCAGGGCTTAGATGACACTTACAGTCTTTTTTTTTTTTTTAAACATCTTTATTGGGGTATAATTGCTTTACAATGGTGTGTTAGTTTCTGCTTTATAACAAAGTGAATCAGCTATACATATACATATGTTCCCATATGTCTTCCCTCTTGCGTCTCCCTCCCTCCCACTCTCCCCATCCCACCCCTCCAGGCTGTCCCAAAGCCCCGAGCTAATATCCCTGTGCCTTGCGGCTGCTTCCCCCCAGCTATCTACCTTACTACGTTTGTTAGTGTGTATATGTCCATGACTCTCTCTCGCCCTGTCAAAACTCACCCTTCCCCCTCCCCATATCCTCAAGTCCGTTCTCCAGTAGGTCTGCGTCTTTATTCCGACACTTACAGTCTTAAATATAAGTATTAGAAAAGAAAAAAGGCTGAAAATCAGTACAGTATTTGTCTTTCTCTGTACGATTTATTTCACTTAGCATAGTGCCCTCAAGATCCATCTATATTGTCACAAGTGGCAGCTTTTCTTCTTTTTTTATGGCTGAATAATATTCCATTGTATGGGTACAGATACAGATATATTTTATATTTTCTTTATCCACTCATCCATCAATGGACGCTTAGGTTGTTTCCATGTTTGGCTATATTAACATATTTACAGGCCTTCTGAGACTGGCCACAGGGAGAACCTAGGAACCATACCTGTGGGTTTTCTCAGTGCTGTAGGAATTATGAAGTTCAAAAGACATGCAGAGGGCTTTCATTTCGATAGGTCCAAGGCCAAGGGATTTCCTCCTTTGAAATGTATATTGCAAGCAGTAGGCACTTTTGTTTGTTTGTTTTTTTGAGGTTCTCCAAATGCAATTCAAAAGCAGATATATGAGGTCTCTTCTTCGTCAGAAATCAACCCATATAACAGGTTGTGAGCGTACTTCCCTATGGCAAAAGTCTGACCCCACTGGGACACTGCTGAGAATTCAGAGTCCTATAAAGTTGCCATTAAGTGGTGGCTTTCCATTTCTTGCTAATGTATCCTATAACATTATTTTGAAAAGCTATATATAACCCCTTTATATATATATTTTTAATTGACATCTAGACTTGTAATATACATTTAAAGTGGCAAGGGATATAATTTCCACCATACAGTAATACCTGAAAATTTTAAAATAAACTTTTATTTTAGAACAGTTTTAGGGGCTTCCCTGGTGGCGCAGTGGTTGAGAGTCCGCCTGCCGATGCAGGGGACACAGGTTCGTGCCCGGTCCGGGAAGATCCCACATGCCGCGGAGCGGCTGGGCCCGTGAGCCATGGCCGCTGAGCCTGCGCGTCCGGAGCCTGTGCTCTGCAACGGGAGAGGCCACAACAGTGAGAGGCCCAAGTACCGCAAAAAAACCCACCAAAAAACAAAATAGAACAGTTTTAGATTTACAAAAAAAAAATTGTGAAGATAGTACAGATTTCCCCTACCCCTCACACCCAGTTTCACCTATTATTAACATTTTATATTAGTATCATACATTTGTTATAATTAATGAAACAATTTTGATATTACTATTAACCAAAGCCCATGCTTTATTCAGTTTTCCAGGGTTTTTATCTAACGTATTTTTCCTTTTCCAGGATCCCATCCCAGCTATCACATTACATTTAGCTGTCATGTCTCCTTAGGCTCCTCTTGGCTGTGACATTTCTCAGGCATTCCTTGTTTTTGACCTTGACAGTTTTGAGAAGTGCTGGTCAGGTATTTTGTAGAATGTCTCTGAATTAGGATTTGTCTGCTGTTTTTCTCATGATGGGACTGAGGTTGTGGGGTTTGAGGAGGAAAGCCAGAGAGGTTAAGGGTCATTTTCATTACATACATAAGGGTACATAGTATCAACAAGATTTATCACTGTTGATACTGACCTTGATCACCTGGCTCAAGTAGTGTTTGTCAGGTTTCACCACTGTTACTCTATGTCTCCCTTCCATACAGTACTCGTTGGAAGAAGGTCACTCTATGCAGTCCACACTTAAGGAATGGAGAGTTATGCTACCCCTCTTTGAAGGCAGAGTACCTACGTAAATCATTTGGAATTCTTCTGTAAAGGAGATGTGTCTCAGCTCTGCCATTTATTTATTCAATCATTTATTTGAATCAGTGTGGACTCATGGATATTTATTTTATACTTTGAGTTATAATCCAATACCACTTTATTTTGTTACTCAAACTGTTCCAGCTTTGGCCACTTGGAGCTCTTTCTATTGGTTCTTGTGTCCCTTTGATATACACCTATCAATGTAAGTTGTTTTTTTTTTTTAATTTTCTTTTGTTTTGCTTTTTGAGCATTTCCTCACTTTCTGGCTCATCTTGCATATTTTACCACACTAAAAAAAAAAAAAATTCCCTGTGCTTTACCTATTCAACCCTCCTCCACCACAAAAAACCCTTGATAATCACTGGTCTTTGAGTCATCACTACAGTTTTGCCTTTTCCAGAACGTCATATTGGTACCATACAGAATGTAGCCTTTTCACACTGGCTTCTTTCACTTAGAAATATGCATTTAAGATTCACCCATGTGTTTCTGTGGGTCAACAGCTCATTTCTTTTAATCACTGGATAATAATTCCATTGTTCGGTTGTATCACATTTTGTTTATACAGTCATCTCCTGAAGGACATCTTGGCTGCTTCCAGCTTTGGGTGATGATGAATAAAGCTGCTATTAATAATCTTGCACAAACTTTTTTGTGGAGAGAAGTTTTCAAACCAGTTGAGTAAATATGTAGGTTCATGATTGCTGGATGGTTTGGTAAGACTATGCTTAGCTTTGTAAGAAACTGTCAAACTGTCTTTGGAAGTGGCTGCGCCATTTTGCATTCCCACCAGCAGTGAGTGAGTAGAAGTTACTGAACTGAAAGTTAAACTGAGGGAGGAAGAGAGGGGGAGGAGGAGAACAGAAAATGAGAGACGTCAGGTCACATCGGCGGCCTAACATACGTGTAACTGGGTTCTGAGAGGACATTCTCTTCAAGGATGTCAGAAAAGAAGTGTTTGAAGAGATAATGGCCAAGAGGTTTTCATATTTGATAAAATACATGAAGTATGCTGGAATTTTGGTTTCTATTTGTAGTGGGGGGGTGGAATCTGTTGACACAAGGACATCGGTTAAAAAGCAGGTCAGATAGAACCCTGGATGGCTCAGTGTATGTAATTCTATCTATGGATGTGATAGGGATAGCAGAAACAAAGGCAGGAAGGGCGGGAGGGAGGGAGGAAAGGAAGGAAGGAGGGAGGAAGGGAGGGGAGGGAAAAAGGGGGAGAAAAGAAGGACAATGGGCTTCCCTGGTGGCGCAGTGGTTGAGAGTCCGCCTGCCGATGCAGGGGACGCGGGTTCATGCCCTGTTCTGGGAAGATCTCACATGCCGCCGAGCAGCTGGGCCCGTGAGCCATGGCCGCTGAGCCCGCGCGTCCGGAGCCTGTGCTCCGCAATGGGAGAGGCCACAACAGTGAGAGGCCCAAGTACCGCAAAAAAAAGAAAAAAAAAAGAAAGAAAGACAATGAATAAACCTCATCCCACAAGCAGTCCCATATAAGTAGCAGTAGAGAATGCTTGGTAAAGAAGTTGACTCAAGCACTATTTCTGCCATGTTTAACCTTAGAAACATCATTTAAAGTCAAGGTTGGCTTCCTTCTTTAAAACAAAGAAGATGACCAAACCTGGCTTCTACTTTACAGTGACTATTACTATAATACGTGCGATGTACTTCCAGACCCTTGGTCAATTTTTTGTAAAAATTCAGTATTATTGAAATTATTCTTCCTAATGAATATACTACAGCAAACCTAACTGCTTTGTTCTCCTTTGAAGCTTTTCCCCTGCCAAGGATCAGTAAATCATAAAATAAGGAGTATATTTGGATTTCAGTTTATGTTTTCATATAAATTAATCTGCATTTTCTGTGAAGTTAGAGTGATGCTCTTTTGGATTCACACTTCTGAGCATTTTACCGATTTAGCAATCTAAGAGAAATTTAGATTGAACACTCCATATTTTATTATGTTAAATTGTTTTCAGCCACTTTTGAATCCACGTGGCCAAGCCAATTTAAATTTGTTTTGTAAGAAAGGTCACTCTGTGAGCTGCTATCCCTAATGCCATTACATTTCCATTTGTGTGGGTTTTAACTGTCTAATTCCGCAGTTCTAAACAGATTTCTCAAAAGTTACAAGAAAAAGGAAAGCAACCGTTTTTATTAAACCGAAATTACAATTCTGTAAGTGAAGCGTGAACCCCAAGTACCGTGACTGTTGAAAACTACGGTTTAGAATTTACACACGTAAGTGAGTGTTACCCAATGAGGATGCACATCTATTTCAAAAATGCTTCCATTGTTCAGAGCATTTCTAGAAATCCTCTTTGAAAACCGCCTTTAGAGCTGGCAGCACATTTTAAAAGATATTGTCTCTGGTGGCAAATCTTTGTCTCTTGAAAGTGGATTTGATTAATAACCCAATGTAATTTGGATTAAGCTTGGTGATGTGTAAGATGGGAATTAGTATTTAATACCTACCATGTGATAGAAGCTTGACCTGGGATGGCCAATGAATCGGGATAAACTCATCCTGGATCAAAAACAAAGTGTGACCGAAGAATACGGGCCAGTGTCATAGATGATTTTCCCACTGGAGGTGATGTAGCAGAATAGCAGTTATTTATGCTTAATCAGGCTGGCAGGTTTGGCTCTCCACCCTGACACTCCACCCATCGCCACCAGCTGGCCTGAGCCGCGTTACTTAGACTCTCTGAGGTGGTTTCCTCATTTATAAGAGAGGATGCTAATGTCTGTCTCATCAATTTTCAAGAATAAAATAAAATAATACAAAATACCCAGCAAAATTAGCCCCCCTTTCCCCCCCTGAAGGTGACAATGGGGAAGGAAAAATATTCATACGGACACTAATATACCTAAAATAGATAACTAATGAGAACCTACTGTATAGCACAGGGAATTCTACTCAATCCTCTGTGGTAACCTAAATGGGAAGGAAATCCAAAAAAGAGGGATATATGTATGTGTATAGCTGATTCACGTTGCTGTACAGCAGAAACTAACACATTGTAAAGCAACTACACTCCAATAAAAATTAAAAAACAAATTCACTAGGATGAAGGTGGCCCAGTGTTTTTTTAAATGGAATTTTATCTTATGGTGTATTTTCCTATTACCTCATCAGATATGAATTCCAAGGTTATTTGTTAATTTTCTATTTGGGGCAAAGATCTAGTTGTTATTTTGGTGTTTTTAGGCTAGGGGACTTGTATGTGTGTGTGTGAGTTGCCTGGTTGTGGGATGGTATGGTAGAAGTAGTTGTGAAAGATAAAGCTGAACAGACAAGTGGAGACAAGACTGTAGAGGGCTTTGAATGGCACATTAAGGGTTAGACATGACCCAAAAGAAAAGATGGCTATTAAAGCTTCTGAGCAGAGAAGAAAAACATAAAACAATTCTATTTGTGCTTTGAGAAGATAACTGACATGCTGGACTAAATTTCATGACAGTGGGGTTTAGTTCTTAACTTGTCACCACACCCGTTACTCATCTTTACAGCAATGAACAGAAGAACATATGCCCCAACGGACGGATGGGAGTGGGAATAAGAACATGGGCCGAGAGATCATGATGCATGGAGGGAAATGTCATGAAAGTTTTTGCAGATGCAGACTCGAAGGATGCAGTGACTGACTGGTTGTCACAGTGAAGGAAGATGGGGGAGATTTGAAAGAAACTCCTAGGTGTCTGGTTCAGATGAGAGCTTGGGGTGGGGGATGGGATGGATGCCATTAACAGAAATAGAAAACACAGAATGAGAAGCCAGTTTTGGAAATCAGAGAAAACAATGAGTCTGATTTGAGTTCAGTGCGCTTGGGTTGAGGTGAAAACGTCCAACCGGCAAATGAAAACACAGGTCTGGGTGCAGCAGAGATCAAGACGAAAGATAAAGTTTGGTTGGTGGAGTCACACCCATAAAGGTGATAGCTGAAGTCTTGGGAGAGAATGAAATCATCCTTGGAGAATGTGTTGATCAAGAAGAGTGGCCAAGGACTCCCCTGGTGGCGCAGTGGTTAAGAATCTGCCTGCCAGTGTAGGGGGCACGGGTTCAAGCCCTGGTCCAGGAAGATCCCACATGCTGCGGAGCAACTAAGCCCGTGTGCCACAACTACTGAAGCCCGCATGCCACAACTACTGAAGCTTGCGCACCTAGAGCCCGTGCTCTGCAACGAGACGCCACCGCAACGAGAAGCCTGCACATCGCAATGAAGAGTAGCCCTCGCTCGCCGCTCCTAGAGAAAGCCCACACGCAGCAACGAAGACCCAACGCAACCAAAAATAAATAAATAAATTTATTAAAAAAAAAAAAAAAGAAGAGTGGCCAATTAGAGTACCCTGGAGAATACTAACACTTACAAGATAGTTGAAGATACAGGAAAAGAGAGTAGAATGGGAAGAATGGGCACAGAAATACCACGAGAGAGCAGTGCTATGGAGGCTAAAGAGAGAAGGACCCAAGAGAAAGGACAAGTGTGATGGGGTCCGAGAGGGGCTCGTGCGTTTGGCCACTGGAAATCACTGGTGATCTCTGAGAGACAGCTGTTGCCAGAGGGGAAGACTGGAGCTGGTCACAGTGAAAGATCAGGCGGAGGCAGAGGAATCAGCGAGAGAGATCTGGCGACAGCTTCCTCTTCCATCTTGGCTGCTTCTTTTTAGTCTGTTTGGAAGACTCTTTTCTCTGCTGCCCCAGTAAATGTTGATGTTACCTAGTATCTGTCCTTGGCTCTATGCTTGTAACAGTTAGGGTTCTCTTGGTTTCAGATAACAGAAAGCAACTCCAGCTGGCTTGAGCAGAAAGATTTATTGGAAGGATACAGAGTTACCTCATAGGACCCGAAGGGTTATGACTGGGCCTTGTGTATAAGCTTTAATCAGAAATCCAGTACCATGGGTTTCTCTAGTTCCTCTCTTGTTCCCCTCTTGGTGTCTGTTTCATTTTCTGCTCTCACTGCAAACCAGCTGCCTTGGTTTTCCAGGCCACATGGTGGCAAACACATCTGCCCCTCGCCCCGAGTCATAACCACTCATTCCACCGGAGGAGCGCTGTTCCGCCTCCCTCACTCTCACTCCTGAGGTCTTCCACGGGGAGAGATGCCCATCCTTGGGCCATGCAACTGAAGGGAGACCAACAGGATCACACTGCAGACAGCATCACGTGGCCTGGGGACGAGGGTGGGGCAGGGGCCTGGCAGTGAGAAGCTGGGGCAAAGCTCACAAGACAAGGATCCGGACGGAGTGCAGAGGGAGTGGTAAGGAGGGAAGGTGACACGAGCAGCTTCTCACAGCCCCTTCTTTTGGTCTGTGCTCTGCCCTGAGAGCCTGGGCCCTCCTAAGCATCAAATCCTCCAGGTGCTCTCCCTCCTAGAGAAGGTCCAGGTCATATTGCTTTCTTCTAAAAAAAGAACAGGGGATGGCCGCCCAGCTCTTATCAACTTCCCCTCCTGTGACCAGCCCTCAGCACACCTGGCTGAGTGCCTAGGGACCAAGCCTATACCCTCAAGATGAATCAGAGTTGACTGATCCAGGGGCCAACTGAAGCCTCTCTCTAGGGTCTTTGCACTTGCACAGACGATGGGCCAATTCCTTTTTAGAACGGTGTGAGGCTGCAGTGACCAGGGGACGGGGGCAGAGTCCGGAGGTGCTTGTGTTACTCGTTCTCATTTTCCTGGAAACCCAGCTGCACCACTGCCCTTCCTATGTTGGATTATATAAGCCAGCCCAGTATTTTCTAGTAAATTCCTTTTCTAAGCTACTCTGGGTAGGTTTCTGTCACTGAGACCTCACTGAGACCGAAGAGAGCCTGGACTAATCCCGGATCAAGGCAGTTGCCCAATAGCTCTTCCCACCCTGGCCTCCTGCCTGCCACTCAACGGGAGGACGTGACCTCTCCCTCTCTCTTGTCATGATTACAGGAAGAAATAAGGTCCAAAGAGTGATTGCAATACAAGGTTTTGGTATTCTGGCAATTACTGAAATCTAAGCATTTTGTTGGTAGATTACTCTAATTTTTATATTTTAAAAATCTAAAAGCAGTACCACTTATGTACTGAGATGAGGACCAATGACTCACCTATTCAATTTATGATGAAAATACTTGCTGAATAAAATTCTACCCAAAGTCAGAAAGTGCTTTTCATGAGCCAGAACAATTTGTCCTAAAACGCACGTGATGCTCAATGATACCATGGATCCACTTTGTTCTTGAAATAATATTTCATGTGTACTTCTTAATGATTTTCAAAGTTTTCTTCATTTTAGATAGTGTTTAGTATGCTAATTTTGGAATAAGACTTTATTTTTTAACAACCTTTTAATTTTGGAATAGTTTTAGGTTTATAGAAAGATTGTGAAGATAGAATAGAGAGTTCCCATGTACTCACTCACTTTCCCCTATGATGAATATTTTCTATGAGTATGGTACATTTGTCACAATTAATGCACCAATATTGATATAGCATTATGAACTAAAGTGCATACCTTACTAGTGTTTACCTAACGTCCTTTCTTCTATTCCAGGATCCCCTCCAGAACACCAAATTACATTTAGCTGTTATGTCTCTTTAGGCTCCTCTGATTTATGACAGCTTATTAAGTTTATCTGCTAATACTTTGTGTCAGAAGGATGCTTATTTAATGTTTCTCTTTGACAAATGTACATATTTCCTTGACCTTTAATACTTTTAAAATTTGAATTATATTAGATGTTTTCACAGTGTTGTTAATGTTTAGCATTCTGAACATTTACAGATAAAATATTAGTACTGATATGAGTATTTATTTAAAATAAGTGCTGAAAGTCCAGGGTCACAGTTTTTGTTCTAGGACAGCAGTCCCCGGATCCCAGGTATGGATGGGCAGAAAACAGAGGACGGGAACACAGATGGCTAAGGCTCTCGTGGCGGGGCAGAGCCGCCCAGAACCAGGGAGGGTACAGCACAGGGCAGCCGGGCAGCCCAGGGCTTGTTCTGCTGCAGGAACCGCAGGCCCAGGCCATTCTAATGGGTTCTGCAGGTAAGTCTTTTGCCTCCGATATCCTTACTGCACCCTGTCCTTCCTCTGTA
Organism: Neophocaena asiaeorientalis asiaeorientalis; assembly: GCF_003031525.2. Classification (NCBI taxonomy): domain Eukaryota; kingdom Metazoa; phylum Chordata; class Mammalia; order Artiodactyla; family Phocoenidae; genus Neophocaena; species Neophocaena asiaeorientalis. The sequence continues at coordinate 2,746,430 of NW_020185338.1, read as the reverse complement.
TGCAGCTGGAGAAGACTTGTACTAACGTCAGCTCAATCTGGTTTTTCCATCTTGCACAACCAGCGCCCTAGGGCCATTTTTGCGATGATGATTTTTGATGACTACTAAGGATACATTGTCTTAGAGAAGTCCTAACTTTGTTTTCCAAAAGCCTTGCTCATTGCTTGGAACACAGTCAACACTCAGTTGCATGTACATGCTATTATTTGTTCAACCAAAGCTGAATGCAGGAAGGAAACTGGTACCACTGGCAGTTCCTGACACTAGGAACTGCTGAGGATCAGGGAGGCTGTGGGTAGGGTGGCAAGGACCAGTAAATGAGTGGAGCGTCCTGGCTGGCAGCATTGGTGCAGGGGGGAGTCGGGGGTTGAGGGTAAAGAGGAGGGGGGTTGGGGGCCATCCCAGTGGCAGTGCAAGCAACTGTGAGCATCTGAGAACCATGATGAAGAATTTAACAGAAGGTATGCAGCATGACATCATTGGTAGAGTGGGATTCGACATCTAAATATATCACAATCTATTTCGGTCTCCCCACAGGTTGCCCAAAGCAGCACACAATAGTTAGGCTTACTTTTGTCCATAGTTCATGGCATATTCGAAGTCTTTAAAGCTGACGTGACCATCTGAGTCTTGATCTACTTCCCTGGAAAATGAAACAGAAAGTTATTCACAGGTTAGTTTCGTCTCACCTTACGCATCAAGAGTACATCAGAACCTTCATTTCTTTTCGTGTCTACGTGAGAGGCACGTATTTTAACTACTTGAATGCTGAGGTTTATGCTTATCTTTTTTTTTTCCTTGATAATACCTAAGGTGTGAAGGAAAGGAAAAGTTATTTACTAAAACCTACAGAAATAATATATTCAATAAATTTAAAGGAATGTCATCAAGTGCACAGGTTATATTAAAAAAGGCAGGAGTGATGATTTTTCTAGTCATCCTGCAAATTCTTTCTGTGATATGTCAATAAATATACATGCATTTGTCAACCAAAAACACAATGCAGGAGGCTGCAAAGAAAAGAGTTTATTTAGGGTCTGAAGAATTGCAGTTTGGGAGATACAAATTCGGGTAACCCCGAAAGAGTGTTCAAAGGGAGAGACGAAAAGCCACGGGGTTGTTAAAAGCTGCTTGGTGAAATCTGTGACTGACTCTGACTCAAGTTAGAAAAGATTTGCCCTTGTGGAGTCACACGTTGTTTTAAGGTAAGGGTCCAGTAAATATTTTGCGTTTCTGGAAGGTGTTCTGGATGACGTCACCAGGACAAAAGATTTTGATGTGCAGAAGTCACACTTCCTTAATGGTCTCCTGGCTCCATTTTAGAGAACTCTCTTAGCAACACCAACTCCATTTTGATTTTCCTTTCACACATTACACAACAGAAGTGTGGAATAAAGAATTAAGAGATAAGAAAAACATTTGGGGAGTAAATAATAACGATGGGAACAGTGACTGACACCCTGCCTCGCACTGTCTTTATATCACCTGTCTCAGCAAATCTGTGCACAGATGCCAGGACGGGTCCATTTTACAGACATTGAGCCTAAAGCGGTTCAGTGGTTTCTGAAGGATCATGTTGCTGGTAAGTAACCAGGTTTGAAATTCAAATCATGATTGTTAAATTCCCAAACCAGGGCTCTATACTCTATTCCACATGTCTCCCTATGTAAATAGGATGGTCCAGAGAGAAGCGGTTGTGTTGCAATTCCCATGCAGCTAACTCAAGCTCCGGAAGTTTTCACTGGCTTCATTCATGGCCTCGGAAGCTTCGTTAATTCCTCACAAACACCTGATAAGCTTTCCTGACTCCTATGGAGCGGTGAAGATGTGAGCCTCTGGCTGGTCAGCGGAGGGTGTGGGCGGCCTCAGCTGGGTTGTCCGTGTGTGTCCCTACAGACACTGAGACAGGGGCATTGCTCCTTGAACAGGGAGCAGAGGAATGGCACCCATTCCACCCGGTCAAGATAACACATGGCAGAAGGACAAAATCATGGCATAAGCAATACCTTCAACTGCTACCAGAGAAAGCAGTGTTTAAGAGTGTGTTTGAAAGATAACTGATGAGCTGTGGTCCCAATTCCTCTTTGCGGGGCACTCTAAAACAATGCATTACGTGCCGTATTTGCCTTATTGGGTTGGTGCAAATTATATTTTGTTGAAACGGCAAATGGTATTAACCATTACATCGGGCTTTTTAAAGCAAGGACTGGCCTGAGTAACAAAGCCACTAATCACTGTAATAGTTTTAAAGCAGGCTTTTAAAATATTGAATTCTAAAATAAACTTTCTGAATATTTCATGCCAAAGTCTCTGAAGTCTATAATGGTACTGGATAGAGTGATAATAATTTTTCATTCTTTTGAAGTAGAGAAAATCCCTACTTCTCTGCCCCAGGGCAAAACCATGTTGCAGTATGTTAGTATAAAATGATTGCAGACTGTAGGGGCCATTACTCTTGTTACTTCTTTTGGTAAAATATACATGACGATTTCATGCTATACAGGACCAAAAGCAGAATGTCGGATCCCTTCTAAGGGATTAGAAATAATCAGTATCACATGTTACTGATTACAGAGTATAAATCATCCCTCCTATTAAATTAGATAATTGAAGATTCTTAATATTGCCTACATATTTTTTCTCAAGGAATTGGATTAGATAAATGGCCTTTTTTCTTCCCACTCTGAACTGATATGATTGAACTATAAATCTCATAGGGTGAGTTAAGTGGATAACCTAGAAAAGTAATATTTAGAATAAACTGTTTCTGATATATATACATATGTGTGTGTGTGTGTATGTGTGTGTGTGTGTGTGTGTTCATTCACTTACTGAGATGCTGAATGCTTGTAGAAAAGGAAATCCTTTTGCCTGATTTTCTCAGTAAATAACTTTATTGTAATTCCATTAACTTCTTATTTTTCTTGCTGCCTTTGCCAAAGCTTCCCATCATAAAATGGGCACAGTATAACCAAGAGGTAATAAAATGGAAAAGTTTATTCGTAAGGCTTGGAGTGGCGTTTTTATAATGAATGGAGGAACATCATGTTTATATTTAGAATGAGACATGGTAAAACACTGTCTTCAACTTTTCTCCCTCATCACATATATATACGGTCGTCTCAAGGAGAATGAAAAGGAAATTCACATTTCAGAGCTATAATTTTAAAAGCTAAAATACTGTTTTTCATTGCAGACGGAATTATTCCAAAGAAGGAAAGTTTCACAGCACCCACACTCAAGTCACCATGTGATGGATGAGCAGATGTGGCAGGTGGGTAGAATTAGTGGTATGCTGAGGAGATGAAGAAAACGTCATTAGGTAAAACGTTTCATTGTTTCTGTTTACAGTGTTTAACACTAAAAGGAGTATACTCTCCTTATGAAACTAGAGTGTGCTGTCTTGGTGTCACCAACATACATTCAGCACTGAAATATTCCACCACCGTCACTCCAACTAGAAATAAACTCTGGGAAGGCAAGGACTTTCTCTTGTTTGCTGCTGTGTCCCCACCTCTTAGCCCGTAGCGGGTAATGAATGTTTGCAGAGTGAATGAATTTGTGGAGTAAATGAATCTGGGGAAACAGCGGACAACATTTTGGAATATCTACTGCCTCCCAGGAGGTTTGGGGGGATTAAAGAAAGTATATCATCACTGTTTTTATAGAGTCTAAAATACTAGCCAGAGAAATAATAACACACTGAAGAAGGCACCTAGGAGCCATCACTCAGGGACCAATAAGGAACGGTCAATTGTGGTCTCCATGCCCCACCACATTTTGTAAATACAGACCGGGTACAGAGAGACCAAGTAAGACATGGACTCTGAAAGATGAGGGTGCTTAGAGCAATGGATGGAAGGAACCCCTTGAGTGTCAGGCTGACAATTTAGAGATAAAGAGCTGGAAACTGGAAACGAAGGCAGAGCACTGGACACATCTGCGTCTAACCTGCCCTGCAGCTGAAGTCTAAGCACTTGAAGCCACTTAACGAATTGCTCTTTTACTGGACATGTGGCTACAGACACAGATATAGATACATGCATATATACACACATACATACAGGCTTATATTTCACAACTGTCTTTTTAAAGGAATGAACAAAGTTTATACAGAAGGATGAGAGGAAAATAAATTGCTATGAACAACAATAACTGCTTTCTAGACATGTAAATCCAGTTAAATTAAAGGCTTTTTGGTTTGCTTGGTTTTGAGATGCAAAGGGAGAGCTGGAATTGATGTGGGGAGTACAGACTCAAGAGAGCTGAACTGCTCTGTGTAACTCAGTATGGACAATATAGGACCATCTGGGAGGAAGGAGATGATGAGCAAGATAAGACAGGATGCAGGGAGAAGGGCTTCTGAGGGGTAGGGAGGAGGCTGGGATGCTACATGACGGGAATTGGCCCAAGAAAAAGGCCCCAGTGATCAAAGGTCCTTTAATTAACCGCTACGTTTACTGTGTGCTCCGAAGTTGTTCGTGTTGTGTGTTATAACCTCTCCTTTATCTTCACCAAGGGCTTGACAGGCACACAGTCTAAGGGGGGATGGTGTGTTTGGGGAGTGTGTGCTGAGTTCGGCACTGAGATGAGTTCTGTCTGAGCAGGTGCAGTAGGAAGCAACAAAAGTGGGGTACGGTAAGATGACCATCAACTGAATTAACTCAGAGAGATGAGAACTCAGAGCCACAGGCCTTCCAGAAATTTGCAAAAACCTAGGAAGTGCTTTAAAATTCCACAGGATATGGAATGGGAGTCCCAGGCAATACTATCTGGACTTCGAAGGGCAGAAGACCCAGGGTGACAATGGGATACACTGAGAATTTCAGGCAGGACTAGACTCTGCCATTCGGCTGAATTCCAATAGTTTTCATATCTGTTAAAATACAAACATTTTTTGACTCATCAGATAAGTGGTTATAATTACTTTTATCACCATGAGCTTTAGCATTTGTCTCTTTACATCCTGATTTGTTAAGCAAGATTCTGCTCTTTCCTTTTTTCACTGGCATTTTTCACAGTACTAGGACAAAAAAATTCACAATTTGTATGGAAACACAAAAGACCCCGAATAGCCAAAGCAATCTTGAGAATGAAAAACGGAGCTGGAGGAATCAGGCTCTCTGACTTAAGACGATACTACAAAGCTACAGTAATCAAGACAATATGGTACTGGCACAAAAACAGAAATATAGATCAATGGAACAGGATAGAAAGCCCAGAGATACTCTTTCCTTTTGTGATGCAGTGTGGACTTAGCCCAGACTAGATATGTTCCTGTGACCTAGAGGCTAAGTGAAGGAGCCAGGGTTTCACACGGTGAATTTTTTTATTAAGCTCAGCACCAGTGCTGCTCTAATATTACATTCTAAAGAAAAACATAGGTTGTTTTTAAATTTTAAAAATACATAAAAAGCAAATGTTTCTCACAAGTAGTAAATTTACATCATACCAATTTCTTGTAATGTTTTGAAAATAATTTTTGTTGTAAAATAATTCAAGATGGGCTTCCCTGGTGGCACGGTCATTAAGAATCCTCCTGCCAATGCAGGGGACACGGGTTCAAGCCCTGGTCTGGGAAGATCCCACGTGCTGCAGAGCAACTAAGCCTGTGCACCACAACTATTGAGCCTGCACTGTGGACCCCGCGAGCCACAACTACTGAAGCCTGTGTGCCTAGAGCCCGTGCTCTGCAACAAGATAAGCCACCACAAGGAGTAGACCGCGCACCGCAACAAAGAGTAGCCCCCGCTCACTGCAACTAGAGAAAGCCCGTGTGCAGCAACGAAGACCCAAAGCAGCCAAAAATAAATAAATAAAAAATTTTAAAATAAAAATAAAATAATCATTCAAGAGTGCCCCATGGCCAGTTCTCCAAAGCCAGATTTCAAATTGGAGTGCGTGCTTCTGCTCAAGTTACTTTAAAAAAAAAAAAAAAAAGAAGAAGAAGGAAGGAAGGAAAGAAATGAAGAGAGAGGAATTGAAACAATGGAATATTCTCTATTAAAATGATGTAAAGACTATAAAAGTGACATTTTTAAGTAGAAACAAGAGTACGGACTATATATAACTGCTATCTTATAAACACCTATATTCATTTGGGCAGAAGTTGAAGATTATAGGCTAAACACAAACTTGTCTTATGGGTTATTTTGGCTTAAAATAGTCTTTAATATTCATCTCTTTTTCAATTGAAGGAAGGAATATTTTTTTCTTTTTGGTCTGAATTTTCTCAACAAGTGACCTTATTTATGTATAAATCCTCAACAGCTAGAGCAGGATTTCTCAGTGTCGGTGCTGCTGACATTTTGGGCTGGATCATTCTTTGCTGTGGGAGCTGTCCTGCACACTGTAGGATGTTTAGCAGCATCCTTGGTTCCTACCCACTAGATGCCAGTAGGACTCTCCCCTGGCCCTCTCCAGCTATAACAGTCAAAAATGTCTCCCCTTATTGCCAAGTGTCTCCTGGGGGGACAAAACCATCCCTGATTGAAAACCACTGAGCTAGAGGAGCCAAAGTTGGAGGCAATTCTCTGGAACATTCCAGCTAAATCTATACTTACTGGAAAATTGCTTTAAAGACTTTTTTTTCTAAACAAGTGATTTAGGGGCAGAGGAGGCACACGTTTCTTGGACAGGTTAAGCAGATAATTGCCTCAACCCTCTGCCTCGCCGACACTAAGGTTTTGAATGGAGCCCAGAGAAGAAGGCAAGCTTTGCCTTCTTCTGGTGATAACAGAGCCAGTGGCGGGCATATCTGTGTTCGCAGCACATACACTGACAGTCGGCAATTATTTTGAGTCACTGTGATAGTTACACGGGGTGTTGAAAGTTGACGCTGCATTTGATTCACCTGAAACATGAATGAGAAATTTAATGTGGAGGCAAAGATGTAAATGAGAAAAGTTTTCTGAGTGGAATTTTGGGGGCAGGGAAAAGGGAGAGAGGCCTTCTTTCTGATTCTTTACGGAATAATTTAAAGGAAAGTCAGAACTACCATTATATTAGGGACAAAGCCATCATACTGACTGAACAGTGAGAGTAAAAATTACCCTCCAAGCAAGGAGCCCCTGCTGGGCATGAGAGGACCTGCCAATTGAAGCTGCGATGCTGACAGCTCCTCCCGCAAGCAGCCTTCTCTTCTGAGGACCCTGCCGGTTCTCCCCACTGGCGTGCTTGCCTCTTTGTTGATGAGAGTTCTGCAGGGCTCGACAGCAATTCAGTCGGAGATGTGTTTATTAATTTTACCTTTTTAGAGACGTGTTGTTATAAAGCAGAAACGAACACACCATTGTAAAGAAATTATACTCCAATAAAGGTGTTAAAAAAAGCAAGAAAGAAAGAAAGAAAAGCCATTCAGACACCCAGGAAAGACAGAAGAGCCACGTAGATGGTTTCTGGTCCTTTGCAGGTTCCTACATGGCTCTGGCAGATGCCTTCCCTTTAGTGTGTGTTGCACCCCCTTCGTGCCCCGCCTCACACTCGCCACCCATCTTTTGCTCCAGCCTTTGCTGGGGGTGCCTCGCGTCACCAGCTACCTCCCGCTGTTCACCTGAGATTGCCTGGAATCACCTGGGCGGGGCCTAACCCTTACAGCCCTGAAGTATGAAAAAAGGAGTTAACGCCCCATAGGTGACCCTTGACCAATGAGGGGACAGGCGTCAATGGATAACCACTTTCCCTCGGTCCCTCTGAGGTTCTCTCGGCTCATGGGAGGTTCTGGTGGGACTGAGTCACTCACAGAAGTAACAACCGCGGTAAGAGGTCCTTGCGCCGGTTTGCTTTCATTACCTGTTCTGCTCTTGCACACCAAGGTTGTGCCCCAAACAAGCAACCTGCAATGCAAGCCCTCATCCGAAGCTCTGCTTTCAGAGAGATCCCAGGCTGACACAGTGAAAAGTTTATGTTGAGAGATGAAGTTCTCACGGGGCATTTAAATTGCCATCATCAACAGCATGTCACATCAGATTCTCATTCAAGTAAAAGGGAACTCACTATTGAAACAGATCAGTTTCTTCTATGTGGAAAATGACTTTTAGAGCAAATTAAATATTCCCTTTAAGAAGAGCTCTGAAGGTTGAAGTTCCAGGCAGTTGAAATGCCAAAGTCAACCAGAAAAAGAGCAGCATTCTCTTCATTGTATCATATGCATGTCTTACTTAATGCTATCTAGCCTGCCAACAGTAAACGGTACTATTAGACTTTAGGTGAGGATAATGTATTCCTCAGTATAAGAGACTTCTGCCACTTGGATGCAGAGGTACAGCTATGGGCTGGCTGTGGACAGGTGGTGGAATTGGCCATTGAGGATGAACTGTGGAGGATAAAAGGATGGCCAGGAACAAAGAATGACACAAGCCAGGCAAAACTTTGGCCTCATTAGGATCAGGCTCAGCCCACTAGATGAAAGACACAGTGGATGCTGTCAGCTACTTCCCCAGCATCTATGCCCCCATCCCCTGTGCTACTCAGCAGCTGTGTGATTCGGGTGGATGGGTTCCCACCCCAAGCTCCAGAAGCGGGATCCCACTGGCCTAATAAGCCAACCAATTCAATCCCACTCTCCTTAGTGTGGTGACTGGTTTAAGGATTCGCTGGTTGATTAGTACATGGCATTCCTCCCCTGACCACTGCTGATGGGCAAAGAGTTGGGTCAACCATAATGAAGCCTGGAAATTTTGTTTGCGAGCTGAGAAAGGAGAAGCTCTTTCAGCTGGGATGCAGAGGTGACACGATATTACAATGGTCCTTCTCCTACCACAAGAGTACAAAGTCCACAACAGTTCTATGAGCCATTGATCCAAAAATTTTTGCACCTGCTTTTCATTGTCAATTATCAGCCTGAAAATGGAGCTATACACAGTGAAGGGAAGAATCAGAAAAATTAGAGTGAATTGGAGCCTAATCAACCAGGCCTGAAGCATGCCCAATTTCAAAACTCTTAGTCACCTGATCCAATAAATTCCCTGGGTTGTTAAAGGAAGTATGAAATGGATTTCCTGGTACTTGCAAATAAAAGTGTCCTGACATGCCAGGTATCCCATCTGAAATCTTTTCTAAACCTTATAATATCTGGAACTTGGTAGACATAGAGTAGACACTCATAAATTCAATATTTTTGAAAGAAGTATCCCATTTTGAAAGAAACCCTAAAATAACTCAGATTTTTCTCTTTGGGTGCCATCTCAAGATCCTGGATTATTCTCCACAGTTCTGCATTCTAAAGAAGTTACTTCCTTGCTGTAATCCAACAAAAATCTTTGTTTACAGTGGCTTAACTGTGATTATGTGCTGAAAGAAGGTATTGATGGGACCGATATGGTTTTTCCCTAAAGAGTGACAGGATAGATTCTCCAGTCCAAGAAAAAGAAAGAAGAAAGGAAAATGGATGTGAAATGCAGTCACAGCTGGCAAAAGTGATTAACCATAAATAAGGACTCACTTTTTCCTATTTACTAGGATTTTAAAATGAGGAGTCTTATGTAAAGCTAGAGATATTTTAAAAGGAGGAAAGAATGTAATTTCAGTATGCCTGATTATTGACTACTTGTGTGCATGTGGATAACTGCAATCAACATATAGCCCAAAGTCTCACTTCTGGCAAAGAGTTTCATATTCCTTCTCTATCCAGTGTTTTAGCAGAACTGCTAATAAATAGTGACATGATCTTTTTTCTCAGTTTGAATCTCTGGAAGAGAAATTGTGATGGAAGAAAATAGCATGGATCAGACAGCTTTAAGGATAAAGAACAAAAACAAAAGTGAGCCTCTTTGGACTAAGCATAAAAAATCTGGTTCCTGTACTTTTGGGTCACTACGTCCTCCGTTCTCTCCCCACGCCATATCTGTGTAAGAGGCTTACTCTGAATACAGCAGGGAGGCAGTGTGATCCACCAGAAAAGGCCTAGGAGGGAGCTTTCATCTTAGCGAGGCTAGGTGACCCTGGGCAAGTGTCTCAGCAGCTGTGAATCTCAAGCTTCTCACTGGTCAAGCTGCTCGACTATGGTTGCTAAGATTTGATACAGCTGTACATTTTGATGAATCTATGCTGGATCTTAGTCTACAACTAGTGTCTCTGTACCGAGAGTCTAAAAAGGCAAGCCAACCCCCATTAGCCATTTTTAGCCTTTAAAAAGTAGTTTGAGGGCTTCCCTGGTGGCGCAGTGGTTGAGAGTCCGCCTGCCGATGCAGGGGACACGGGTTCGTGCCCCAGTCCGGGAAGATCCCACATGCCGCGGAGCGGCTGGGCCCGTGAGCCATGGCCGCCGAGCCTGCGCGTCCGGAGCCTGTGCTCCGCAACGGGAGAGGCCACGACAGTGAGAGGCCCGCGTACCGCAAAAAAAAAAAAAAAAAATGTAGTTTGACTCTTTAAACCACAGACAGTTGTAAGGAACCATAAACATATATACATGTAAATGGGAAAACAATGATCCTGCCTTCAATAGTATGAATGGAGATAAAGCCATTTCTATTTCAAATATATAATCACTTCAGCTGAGATATCTAGTATCATCTTGAACTTGATTATGAGATAACAGAAATGGGACAGAGATGGCAATCATTTAATCTCTTAAGAACAGCTATTTTGAAGAGCTTTTCACTCTATGCTCAATAGATTTCTAGCAGGTTATGATCTGGCTAGAAAGAAAGCATAATGATGAGGAAAATTATGTTTTCAATAACACAGGCTTTTACACTACAAGTTCTTCCACAAAGGAGGCAATAAAATGAACTCTGACCACTTTAACTGATGGCATAATGGCTCCATGAACAGATGTGGCCTCTCTGAAAGCAACAAGTTCATATCCTTGATTGGAGGTTTAGAATGAGCTGAACTTTCAAGTGTAATGTAGGAAAGATTACATACTTCCAGACAAGAAAGCTGAGTATTAGGGGGTTCAGATGCTTGGAGAGACGGACTAAAAGAATAAAGCTTAATAAGCTTCATTTTGCTAATGCAACAAATAGAGTTGAAGTTGAAATATGAACTATAAACAATGAGTCATTTATAAATGCCCTGCTAATAATGCTGTTAGCCACTGTCAGATAGGAAGCTTGCTTTTTTAAAAAGCATACTTCCTCGGAGTCAGAAAACACCAATTGTCAGATAATGCTTATTTTCCCTAGTAGTATAATGTTTTCGAGAAGAATATATTTTTAATAATATATGATGGGGGACTGTGGAATTTTTTGTTTGCTTATTTCAAATTGATGGGGATAAACAGGTTGGTAGGAAAAGGAGCTGGGATCATTTACTATCCATTTATCCATTTGGGAATGGCTGGAGTCTGTTTCCATGGCAGAGCCTGCTATGTGTTCAACAAAACTTATTTCCTTCTCTTCCTGAGAACGTAGCTAAACCACATTTTCCAGCCTCCCTTGCAATTAGATGGGACTGGGAGTTCTGGCAACAGAAGGATAATAATATAATAATATAGAAACAAAGAATATCCATTGCTCCATCTAATTAAAAGCACTCACATTTCAAAGGAGTGTACAGGACCTGACAGTCACCCCAGGGACTCTGGCACAGCCAGATCCTGAAAAATATTCTCATACTGTGTTAGTAGAGACTCACAGTAATCCAAGGGATTAACTCTATATAGCTTGGTAGAGGAACAATATTTTAAAATTCTATCAAGTCAGGGTGGTTTGTTTTTTTTTTCATTAAATGAGAGTACAGGAATTTATAAAAATTAAGGTTTTTAACTGCTTACACTGTAGTTTTAAATAATCCACTAGGGAAAATAAGATTTTACATCTCAGGCCAGTTCTCAATGATATGCATCACTGAGCCAATAGAAAATCTGGCCTTACTTCATAATTGCAATAAATTATTTATGTTTTTGTTTACAGCATACTCTCAGCATTTAAAACCTCTGGGTCTGTGGACAATAATAAGCAATATGAAAAATGAATAACACTTCATAATGAAACAATTCCCTCAGATGATCAGAAGTAGCCTATTAATAAAGCCCACCTATAATCACAAAGTCACACCAAATGGAATAACCACAAGGGCTTTTTTAGAATTTCAGTCGAAATAGAATTCCAGTGGAAAGAGATGAAAGTTCAGAGGGCGTATGGCAAGTGTTTAGAAAATCATGAAATGCAAAGAGAATGAACATGGCCAAATTAATCAAATCCTAGGCTAAGACCAAGGGACTCCAAGTGCAACTGCAGAGGGGATATTTTAGGACTAGAACCTGGAAGGGCTTCTTCACACAACAGCTAGAAAACAGGACTCCTTTTCTATCCCTGAACTAATAATTCCCAAGGTTGGTATGGGGATGGGGGAAGAAGAGGGGATGTACCCCACTTAATGAGGTCTCACAAAGTACACGACACCCCCCGTTCCAATCCTCACGGGCCTCTCCCCTCCCGTTCGGCACTGAGAATCACTCTCCAGCGGGGTGACCACAGTGCCGGGAGCTGGCATGACATTTGCCTTCTGAGCGGGTGGGAGGGTTGGAGAGTCTCCGGAGGTCTCAGGCTAAGAACAGAAGCTGGCTCAAGGAGGGTTTCAGTAATGCGTAAATCACCAAGGGACATTAGGAGTGTGTTGGGGGGTAGGGGCGGGGCCCTTCTTAGCCTTGAGAAGAAAATGGACTCTCCCATAAACGGCCACAGCAATACTGATTTCAGGGGTTCAAATTACTGGTCCCAACCAGCGTGACGTTTTCTACCCATTATCTAGTCTCTCCTGCCCACAGGCAGGGCCACATCACTGATTACAGAGTATTCCAGCCACTAAAAAAGATCCCGATCTTCATTAAAGATACAAAGTGTTGATCTGTGCTGGCTAAGTGAGGTAAAATGTTTGTGCCCTTCTAGTAACAACTCAACGAGGCTATTTCAGGATATTTATTAAACCAATTAAGTATTTACACTATGCTCAGGTACAGAGGCACAGTCATAGAGTACATAAATATGAGAAGATGAAAACAAGAAAATTTATGCTGGGAAAACTGTTTTTCCGGTTTCCTCGAATTGGGTGCAGAGGACGCACTGACTGTTTGGGAACGAGTTTGCGTTGAGCAGGCATCAATGGTGACCTCGTGACCACCTGCACACATCTTTTTGCTGTGGTTGAACTAAGGTAACCAGGAAAAGTTCATCACCTCCCCAGATGTTTTCCTTGTGGGGTGTACAGTCTACGTCTTGGAAAGTGGTGATTAAGGGCTGGAAAGACAATTTAGGAAATCTTCAAAGCCTAAAGACTAAAAGAAATGGGTCTATTCCTACAATTTTCCCCGTCAATTAAAATTTTTAGTGCCATGATGATGATGAACCCAAACTACAAATACTTTCTTTAGCCTATGGTGCACATGTGGCAAAGGAGTCCATGTTTTCTCAAATACAGTGATAGTCCGTGAATACTGGACCACCTGTGTTATATTATTACTAGTTTCCCTCCTCACTTGACTGTAAACTTGCAGTAGGCAGAGACCACATACATGTTCACTGTGCTGTTCTGAGACTTGATGCAGTGCCTGACACCCACACTGGCATTCAAGAAACATGTACTGTATATATGAACATGTGAATAGGAAAGTTTGGAAACGGGAGAAAAGAAATGTCACTTACCATCCCATGATCTTAAACCAGTTGCTATCATCATTGTGGCACTTTTCTTTCTGATTAGGGTAAGAAATTCTGTATTCTGCCCTTTTAAATGTGCTATAAACATTTCCCCCATTGTTATAGTCTTTATTATTTCCATTTTTAATGGCTGTATATGATTTTATCAAATGGAATTGTAATAATTTACTTATTTTTTGGACTTTTTTTTTTTCGGTACGCGGGCCTCTCACTGTTGTGGCCTCTCCCGCCGCGGAGCACAGGCTCTGGATGCGCAGGCTCAGCGGCCACGGCTCACGGGCCTAGCTGCTCCACGGCATGTGGGATTCTTCTGTATCAGGGCACGAATCCGTGTCTCCTGCATCGGCAGGCGGACTCTCAACCACTGCGCCACCAGGGAGGCCCCTATTTGTTGGACTTTTGAAATGCCCCAGTCTTTTTGCTTTTATAGCTGTGTCAATGAACACATTCACTAAAAATGCTTTTTCTGAGAAACAGATTCTTGAGTTCATTTACTTATTCATCAGACACACACTAAAAGCCACTATGGACCAAGTGCATTAGGTTCTGAAGATGTAGGGGTGAGCAGAAAAGAAATAGAGCCCCTTGCAGCTTTTAGTTCAGCCAGGGAGAGAATTAAATAATTCTACAAGAAAGTAGAAGCACCAGTGTGCTAAGTGCCCTGCAGGAGAGACAGAAGGTGGTGAAGTACAGGGCAGGGATGGATTGCCCAGCAGAGGGGACAGCATGCACAAGGGCCTCATGGCAAGAGACAGCAAGTACATTCAAGGAACTGGAAGAAGCAATGTGGCCAGAGTACAGAGCGGGGATGAGCATGGAGCCCAATGAGGCTGAGGATGAATGGAATGAAATTGCTCAGGACCTGGTGGGCCACTTAAGGATTCTGGTTATAATCCAAAGAGCTATGGGAAGCTGCCAAAGCGCTTCAAGGAGAGGGCTAATGTGCTTAAATATACATTTTGAAAGTTCATCCTTGCTGAGGTAGGCAGAAGGATGGCCCTCCAAAGATGTCCATGTTCTAATCCCTGGAACGTATGGTTGTGTTCCATGGGAAAAGGGGGATAGGGTTGTAGATGGAATTAAGGCCGCTGACCTTAAAACGGAAGATTATCCCAGATTATCCAGGTGGGCCCAATGTAATCTCAAGGATCTTTAAAGGAGGAAGAGAGAAGTAAGTAGAAGACTCAGGAATGAGTCAGAGAGAGATTGGAAGATGCTAAGCTGCTGGCTTTGAAAATGGAGGAAGGTGCCCTGAGCCAAGGAATGCAGGTGGCCTCCAGAAGCTGGAAAAGGAGAGGAAGTGGATTTTACCCTAGAGCCTCTAGCTGTAAGGCAGCCCAGCTGACATCTTGATTTTGGCCCAGGGAGGCCCATTTTGGATCCCTAACCTCTAGTATGGAAAGCTAACAAATGTGTGTTAAGTCACTAAGTCTGGGGTAATTCGTTACAGCAGCCATAGGAATTTAATACAAGGGGGCAGATCGTGGGTTTTGTTTTGGATAGTTGAGTTTCACATGTCCTCAACACAAAGAATAGGGACATTTGGAAGTATTCATCTATTTAGCTACTTTTCTAATAAGTTACATGATCTGTAAAGAAATTTGACTTTTCACGACCCCAGTTTTATCATATATAAAAACAAGTTTTATTTAAGGTCGGTTCTACTTCTAAATCTCTCTGAGTTTATAAGCTTGAAAAGAAACAAATATGCTTTCCCCTTAGATTCCTGTCAGTACTTGGCAGTCATTCGGGAAAAAGTGATATTAAAAATAGTGGATCTAAACTAAAGGGGGAAAAGATTCCATTAAAAATGCACCCCATATATAAAATTATCTTTAAATACCTTAATAAGAAATGTGTTGAATTTACATAAAGAAAACTACAGAATTCCATGGAGACCTACAAAAGGATATTTTAAAATGTCCATATGTGTGTTCCTGGATGGGAAGACTGAACGTTGTAAACATGCCAAATTCTTCCCAATTAATTTATAAGTTGAACGCAATTTTCATCGGAACCCCACAGGGAGGTTTTTGGAACTCCGCAAAAATGATTCTACCATCCATCTGGAAAATAAACAGGCAGGAAGAGCTGAGAACAATTTGAAAACAAGAAATACCAGGTTTTAGAATATATTATAAGAACTGGGGGAAAAAGTGTGTCCTTGGTGTAAGAATAAGGGAAGAGAGTAGATCACAGCCTGGAAAGGTCCCCTAGGATGTGAAAGAACTCAATACAGAATATGATAATCAAGACATTATATATAGGGCTTCCCTGGTGGCGCAGTGGTTGAGAGTCCGCCTGCCGATGCAGGGTGACCAAAAAAAAAAAAAAAAAAAAAAAAAAAAGACATTATATATAAATAGGGGTTATCTAGCAAATTATAAGGAGAAAACTGGTTTGCAATTTGGAAACAAAAATGTTTAGATCATCACCCTATGCTAAATACCCAACTAAATTCCAAAGCACTAAACAATCTTAAAATTCAAAGCAACCAAGAAAATGGAAGTGGATATTAACCTGGCCTCTAGATGAGGAAAACTTTCTCAGTATAAAAGCAGTGGGAAAAAATTGCAAAGGAAAAGATCACAGGTTTGAATATATGAAAACTTAAAACTTTGCAGATCAAAAAATCATCATAAAATAAAAGGAAAACAGCACACTGGGAATAATAGTTGTGATAAAAATAGAAACAGGTCAATATTCTCATCATAGAAAAGAGGTAAATGACATGGATAGATAATCCACAGAAGAGAGAATAGGCAGAGCTAATCAACATGTGAAAATGTTCAATATTACTAGCAATCAGGGAAACAGAACCAAACATGAGATACTGGTTTCCACCTATTAGATTATCAAAGATTTGAAAAATAAATAACATTCAGTCATCAGTGAGAGCACAGAGGGGCGGATGCTGCAAGAGGCAGTCACATTTGTTAATTAGGCAATTTGGTAAGAAGAATCAGGAGTCCTAAAAATGAAAAATAAGTTCATACTACCCAGTATGGTCTTCCCACAACTAGGAACCTCTCCTAAGGAAATAACTTAAAAGTGTGAACAGATATGTTGATTGTAGGGTTATTTATAAAGTGAAAACGGCAAAATGATTGAAAAGCATGGGATCTAAAACTCACTTAACAAAAACATGGAGAGAAACAAGAAAGACTAAATACCAAAATATTAACAACAGTTACCTTTGATTTGCTAGGGATGTGGTTGGTTTTTATTCTCTTTTTCTTACCTTTCTCTATTTCCAAAATATTGTACAAGGAGCATTTGTTACTTTTGTAGCCAGATCTCTTCCCCGCCACACACACACGCACAAGCACCCCCCTGCCGCCCCCCCCCCTCCCACCACCACCTCTTCTCTATTTTGCCAGCTTCCCCCTGCATGCAACTGAGAGCTAAGGGAAAATTCATGTTTGATAAAATCATGCTGCGAGTGATGGCCAACAAAGGAAAAACATTTAGCACTTCGAGGGCTTATTTGAGTTTATAAGAAAGGAATGGAAGGAAAGATGTTATGGACAGAACTGTTAAACAAGTGTGTTTGAAGGAGGGTCCCGGGTGCCGCCGTCTGGGCGCACATCCCTCCGCGGCAGTTTTCTTTCTGTGACTGCATGGTCTGACTATTCGGCACACTTGACACTCTTTAGCAATAAATATATCCCGCGTATGGAAGTTTTACTGAAAACACCTCCCAGCGGGGAGAGAAAACAAACAGAACCCTTTTCTTAGTTTGAATCAAACCGCAGGGATAAAACGAGTCTGAACTTCGCGCTTGGTATTCTCATCTCTGGAGGACCGTACAGAACAAACACCCTGAGGTGGGAACGCTTCATGTCTTCTTTTCTTCCCTGTCACTTCTCTGCACCCCTACCCCTGCCCCCCGCCCCGCCCAGTGAAGTGGGCTGCTGCGATGAGGGCTTCAGATCTGCCGCCTGTCAGCCCCACGGGCTCTGGGACCCTGGGATGGAGGGGGGGTCTAACCTGCCCATCATGCTTCCAAATTCCCACCCCCTCCCCAGAATAAGAGCATGCAGGCATTTTTTCCTTTTACAGGAAACACCCAGCCCATTCTTTTTTTTTTTTTTTCCCAACCCACTCTTGCCATTTTATGGATGAGGAAATTGAGGCTCAGAAGCATAAAGCAACTTTCCTAAAGTTACCTATCTAGCTAGCAACAAAATTAGGCCAGAAAACCAGGTCTCTTGATTCATAGCACAGTCCCATGCCCAGCTAATAATAATTCTGTGCTTTCCGAGATCATAAAGACCTTTGTCAGAAATCCACGTGGATCCTATTTTACACAGAAAGAAAAGCCAAGTTGTAGAATACAAACAGCTCAAAGCTACATACACACTGAATGTAGTACTAGAAGCAAGACTCTGGGACTCATTTCCAACTCCTAGGCTGTTCTCACTGTATGTGGGAATATGGGATAAACTCTGGGATTAGGATGACTCTGTTGTACAATCAGCCAAGCTTTTCACAGCTATGCAGTTACGGGCTGAATAAGACCTGGACCTGGAATGCCCTAGACCATGACATCACATTGAGTGTCCTCCCCAGAGCGCCACAGAACAGCACAGAGAACATTCCACTAATTCAGGGTTGGGAAAAGACAGCACAAAAACATTTCAAAATGTTAGTGCTTCAGAATTATGCAGTGAGTGTACATTTGAAAATTTTCCATTAAAGTTCTTAATTAGGTTTTTCTCCCACAGATGCTGGGTTGTACTTAAGAGCCCTTAGCAAACTTTGAGTTTAAGAGAAGCACTGGCATCAAGATTAGAGGAATTTCATTATAAAATACTTTTTAATTAATGCTACATAGAGAGCTGTAAACTTGAGTTTTGAGCAATGGTGAGGAGATAAACTATTAGAGGACAGTGAGTGCTCCTGGACCATCATGAAGATTAGAGTTTTGACGGATTTGATAGAGCATCTAACTGGAAAAATAAAAATCAAGGGGAAAGTTGAACGAACAGGTTAGAGACAGAGCTGAGACCAGAGAGAATGTGAACTCTACAGGAGCCTGAGCAACAAGATGAATGAATGCTAAAGCCTCTCAAAATTCAGGGCAAAAGATGAAAATTTTGTGAAGCAAAATGGAAGGTAACCAAAAAGAAATACATTTTTTTTTTTTTTTTTTTTGCGGTACACGGGCCTCTCACTGTTGCGGCCTCTCCCGTTGCGGAGCATGGGCTCCGGCCGCGCAGGCTCAGCGGCCATGGCTCACGGGCCCAGCCGCTCCGCGGCACGTGGGATCTTCCCGGACCGGGGCACGAACCCGTGTGCCCTGCAACGACAGGCGGACTCTCAACCACTGTGCCACCAGGGAAGCCCACAAGGAAACTTTTGATGGTGATAAATGTCTTCAATATCTTGACTGTGGTGATAATTCAAGAGTATATACATCTCAAAAACTATTAAACTGTATACTTTAAATATGTGCAGCTTATTGCATGTCAATTATATTGCAGTACAGATGTTGAAAAATGCTTTAGGTAGAAAATCATCTATACCATCATCTTTTATGATGGCAAAAACCCAGTAGGAAATCCAAGTGTCCTACAAAAGGAATATAGCTCAGTAAATTATAGCTCATCAATGTACCATAAAGCTTTCCTGTTATTAAATAATATATGTGATGCCATGTAGATATAAACTAATATTTTCTCATAGTAGAATATGAAATGATATACACAACATTACTACAACTATACAAAACCCTGTGATTACATATGGCTGAAGACTAAAAGAGGCCATAGAGAAACCTAACAGCTGTTATTGCAGAGTAATACATTATACGTATAAATGTAGAGTTGTTGAAATAAGTTTCTTTTTTAAAAAAGAATAGTATGTTTGTATTTTAGAGTTTTGTTAACATCTTTCTAAAGCTCCCTCTAAAGTATTCTGTCTCCTGTGGTAAGGAGACAGAGAAACTAAGTGAAATTTCAATGCTGGTTCTCCAACAAAATAATTATTTGCCTCTTTCCTCTCTCTTTACAGGCACTCTGCTCCATTCCCACTGGTCCCACTACTGCCATGATCTTTCCATCCCCAGGACACTGCTTTCCTCAAGTCCTTGCCATTCTTCCCCCAGCTATCATCACGATTCTGCACGTTAAACCTCAGTTTCTATGCTGCCATCAAGACAGGCTACATCACCAATTTCCCTCATAAAAACAGAAGACTCCCACTCTGCCCACACACTATGGTTAACTCCTTAACATAAGTCTCTCATGAGCTACTGCAACCTCTACTTCCAGCCTTATTTCCAAAATTATTTCCTTATTCCCAGACTCTTATTTGTTAGTCCTTAATTCCTATGTACCACCCTAGGCTCTGGGGGTATAAAAATGAACAGTATTTGTGTGGTGGTTAATTTTTTGTGTCACCTTGGGTAGGCTATGGCGCCTACTTATTTGGTCAAACACCAGTCTAGATGTTGCTGGGAAGGTTAATTTTTTAGATGTGATTAACCTTTAAATCAGTAGACTTTTGAGTCTGGCAGATAACGCTCCACATGGGTGGGCCTCATCCAATCCGTTCAAGGTCTTACAAGCAAAGAGTGATGCTTCCCAAAGAAGAAGTGATTCTGTCTCCAGAATGCAGTATAGAAGCCTTGGCTGAGGGACTTCCCTGGCGTTCCAGTGGTTAAGACTCTGAGCTTCCACTGCAGCGGGTGTGGGTTCTATCCCTGGTCAAGGAACTACGATCCCACATGTCGTGTGGTGTGGCCCCCAAAATAAATAAATAAATAAAATAAAAAAAAAAAAGAAAAGAAACCTTGGCTGAGTCTGCAGTCTGCAGCCTTACCTGTGGACTTCAGACTTGCCGGCTCACAATTGTGTAAGCCAAATTCCTTAAAATAAATCTCTCTCTAGATATGTCCTATTGTTTCTGTTTCTCTGGAGAACTCTAATACCATATGGCTCCTACACTTACGGAACTCGTAGGCTAACCCAGGAAATAGAAATATACACAAATAATTCAATCAAACTTGGAGAGTACCAGAGTAGCCCTTCTGCCATAAACAATGAAAGATATATTTTTTTAAATTTGTTTTTTGATGTGGACCATTTTTTAAGTCTTCAATGAATTTGTTACAATATTGCTTCTGTTTTGTGTTTTGGCTTTTTGGCCAAGAGGCACGTGGGATCTTAGCTCCCCGACCAGGGATCAAACCTGCACTCCCTGCAATGGAAGGCAAAGTCTTAACCACTGACTGCCAGGGAAATACCGAAAGATATATTTTTTAAAGTGGCTTTCAGAGATTGGACAGCAGAGAGCAGGGCTTATGATTCCTGAGAAGAAAAACAAGTGAAGAGAGCCCTATAATTATCCTGGCTTTCTGCCTAGAGGTACCATCCGAACGGAGGTAAAGGGAAGGGAAACTCAAGCAGGGGATGGCGGTCTTACTGAGCTGAGGAGACAGAGGTCAGAGTCTGGCGCACAGAGCACCTAACATATTTGACACCAGGAGCCTATCATTTCTTAAACACCTCTCTTCTCTGTATGACAAAATTATTTTCAGCAATAATCGTGTAATAATCAGCAATAATCATTATGTTCTTGATTTATTCTCTGGTTTTAAAACAAACCATTAACGATGCAAAAAGGAGAATAAACATCATTTTACAAAATTATATTGAAATCTGTAAAATAGTTCAGGTGTAAACTAAACCTTACACTTAACAAACATAAATGTGATGCCTCACATTTCCCACTTGGTTTCACTGTTTTGCATTGTAAACACAAAGTAAAACTCTTAAGTGGTCACATACAATGACAGACTTCAATAACTCACATTATTTCCTTACCTTCACAACAACTGTGCTATCATTGTTTATACCAAATCTATTCTTTAAACATGGGAGTTTCTTATACTACAGGAGATGGAAACACAAACTATATTTGAAGCCAGTCCAAATGATTCTGAACTGCTACTGCTAGAAATGTACTCTCAAAATAAGCACATTTAGCTGTTTAATAAAAGAAATACATAATAAGGTGCAATTTAAAGTTTACACGTGTATTATTAAAACTCAAAAGTAACCTCAGCAATTGTTTAGAATGTAGGCCAACAGAAGTCCCGTTTCCCACCCCATCCCAAGTATTTTATCACCTGATTAGTCAGAGTTGTAGAGACATGATGATAAATACAAGATAGACTTTTAGTCATTTTTATAATTATTTTAAAATTCTCTTCCAACTACATACCTCCAAATTCCCAGCGCCTGCGTTGGACTGCTCCCTCACCCTAACCTTTGCGGTACCTGGGTTGGGAGTGGCTGAGGGTCTGGAATTTGCAGTGTGGAGTGCCATGGGGAAGGAGCCATGCAGAGAAAGAGCTCCAGAAATCTGCATGGGATTCCCTGAGGACACGCAGGGGTGAGAATCAAAAACCTGGGGAAGGAATTGCCAGGGATGAGCCAGCTGAACAACCGCTGATCTCACACAGGGCTTGTACCTGTTGAGGTTCCCACTAGTGAGACTGGAGAGACAGCATTGCACACCTTGGCTATAGAGTAGACACCGGAAAGGCCATACCTCCGGAGTGGGGCTAAATTAGCTGTAAAGGGTACTCTAAAACTATACAGTTCACCCTTGAACAACACGGGTTTGAACTGCGTGGGTCCGCTTATCCGTGGATTTTTTTCAATAAATATAATACCTGTATTTTCATTTCACAGATCTTTAATCAAGTGTGGGGAAAAGTTTGTGTTTGCTTAGAGATCACAATATGTGGCATCAAAAAAACTAGGGTTTGAGACCTGATTCCATCCAAACAGTTTTAGCTTCCTGACCTTGGGTGAGTCATCTTTCAATTCCTTTGTTTTTCGAGGCAGAGATAGCAGTACATGGATTTTTGACTACAAGGGGATCGGTGCCCTTAACCTCTGCATTGTTCAAGAGTCAACTGTACAAACAAAGCTTATAAACAAGCCTTAAAAATCAAGCCTATTTCCAAGTAAATTTAAAACCTGTCAGAACTAATCTCAATACCCAAAAGAAGACATCAAAATCTCAACTCTCAACATCATAACATTCATAATTGTGGTAGGCAGAAGTTCTAGGAATGGCTCCCGAGATTCCATACCCCTGAGTCCTCAGAACCTGGGAATGTTATGAGAGATCATTTCCACGATTGTTAAATAAACCAGGTAAAATAATCCAGGCGGGCGTAATCTAATCCCATGAGCCCTTAAAAGCAGAAAACTTTCTCCAGTTGGAAGCAAAAGAGATCAGAGAGACTCAAAGAGTTAAGAAGGATGTGACACACCACTGCTGCTTTGAAGATGGAGAGGACCACATGAGAAGGAATGCAGGCATCTTCTAAGAGCGCAGAGTAGACTGGCTGACAGCCGGCAAGAAAACGAGGGCCTCTGACCCACAGCCACAAGGAAGCTTCCAGAAACCCAGATGGGCTTGAAAGCAGATTCTTCCCATGAACTTCCATATAAGAGCTCAGCCCAGAGTTTGCATGCCACAACCAAGGAGCTGGTGTGCCGCAACTAAGGAGCCAGTGAGCCACAACCAAGGAGCTGGTGTGCCGCAACTAAGACCTGGTGCAACCAAATAAATTAAAAAAAAAAAAAAAATCTCAGCCCAGCCAATACCTTGACCCTAGGCATAGAACTCAAGTGAGCACATCTGACTTATAACCTGCAGAACTGTGAGATGAAAACAGAGGCTGCTGTAAGCTGTTAAGTTTCTGATAATCTGTCACAGAGCAACAGAAGATTAATAAAGTCTAGAATCCAATAAAAACATTATTATACACGCTAAGAAGTAAGAAAATGTGACCCATAAACAGGAGAAAAATCAGTCAAAAGAACGAGAACCAGAAACAACAAAGATGACAGAATTGGTAGACAAGGACTTTTAATTGTAAGTATGCTCCAGGATTAAAGAAAAGATAAACTAATGAAGAGAGAAATGGAAAATATAAAAGAGAACCAAGTGGAACTTCTAGAGACTAAAAGTATAATATCTGAAACAAATAACTCATGGGATGAGATCAACATCATATTAGACATTACAGGAAAAAATTGTGAATTTAAAGAAATGGAAATAGAAACTTCCCAAATTGAATCTGAGAAAAAAACAGCTGAGAGTGAAATGGAAAGAACATCAGTGACTTGTGCGGTAATGCAAAGTGGTCTAAGTTACATGTAATTGGAGTTCCAGAATATCAGGGAAGAAGAAGAGACATTTGAAGGAATGATGGCCAAACACTGTCCAAATTTGGTCAACACTAGAATACCCCGATCCAAACTCAACAAACTCTAAGCAGTATAAATAAAGAACACTATAAAAAGGAACATCATAATCAAATTGCTGAAAACAAACAAAATAAAATCTTAAAAGATGCCAGAGAAAATGACACATATGTTCAGAGAAAAAAAAATATAAAAATTACCACTGACTTGTCATCAGAAATAATGGAACCAGTTAGAATGACAACTTTAAAGTGCTGAAAGAAAATATCCTTCAAAAATGAAAGTAAAATAGACCATTTTCAGACAAACAGAGACTGAGAAAATTTGTCACCAGCAGACTAGAAATTTTAAGGAAGTTCTTTAGACTTATAAAAAAATTATAAAGAATGGAAAATTGGATCTATGCAAAGGAAAGAAGAGTCCTGGAAATAAAGGTAAGAAAGGAAAGGAAAAAAAAGGACAAATAGAAGAAACAGAAAATAAATATGAAGATGGCAGGCTTAAACCCCATCCTATTGATAATTACATTAACTGTAAATAGGATAAACACTCTAATTAAAAAGAAGGGATTATCAGAATGAATAAAAAAGCAACTCAACTGTATGCCATCCTTAGGAAATCCACTTTAATCATAAAGACATAGATAAATTAATAGTAAAAGAATAAAAAAAGATAACAAAAGAGGAATGGCTATACCGATATCACCTCAGAACAAAGAATACTATCAGAGAAAGAGGTGTTTCATAATAATAAGAGTCAATCAATTAATCAAGAAGACATAATCCTAAATGTATATATACCTAATAAAAGAGCTTAAAAACATATGAAGCAAAAAACTGAGAGAACTCAAAGAAGAAACAGACAAATCTATTATTATAGCTGGTTATTTTAATACCCCTCTGGTAGTAAATATCAACATCTAAAAGATATTCATTCTACTCCATTTCTAATGGAACATTCACCAAGACAGATGCTGAGACATAAAAAAACTTACAATAAATTTAAAGGAGTTGAAGGGAACAGAATTAAATAAAAAGTCAGTAACCAAAAAATCTGGAAAATATCTAAATATTTGGAAATTAAGCAACATATTTCTTAATAACCCATGGTTCACAGAAGAAAACACAAAGAGAATTAGAAACTATTTTGAACTGGATGATAATGAAAACACAAAATTTGTGGGATGCAGTTAAAGCAGTGCTTAGATGGAAATATAAAGTTTTAAATGTTTACGTTGGAAAAGAAAAAAAGACTAAAATCAACGATGGAAACATCTACTTGAAGGAGCCATAAAAAGATCAAGTAAACCAAAATAAGTAGAAGGGAATAATAATATAACAACAGCAAAAATCAAGGAACTAGAAAATGGAAGAATAATACAGAAAATAAATGACACCAAAGATGGTTCTTTAAAAAGATCAGTAAAATTAATAAACCTCTAGCTAGACTGATGAAAGGGAAAAAACCCCACAAATTACCTATATCTGGATTGAAGGTGAGGCAGATTTTACAGCCATTAAAAATATTGTTAAGAGAATACCATGCAAAATTTGTGCTAATAATTTTGAACTTAGATGAAATGGACACATTTCTTTTACATTTAACATTTCTTTTAAAAAAGAGAACGAGAGAGAAGAAAACACAATCAGAAGCAAATATGGCAAAATGTCAAAATCTGTTAAATTTGGTTGGTAGGTACCTGGGTGTTTGTTACGATATCGTCTGAATGCTTGAAATGCTTCATAACTAAAATTATAAATTAACTGAGGAAAAATTATTTCTCAGAATCATTCAATCAACAAATATGTATTGATCACCTACTATGTGGTAGGCATTGGAGCAGCGTCCTGGGAATACAGTAGCCAATCAGACAGACAGGTCTCTGCCCTAATGGAGTGCAGTTTGGTAGGGGGGAGATGAACAAGGAAGTAAAAAAGATCTACAAAGATTGCGGTAAGTGCCATGAAAGAAATGAACCCGTGATGACATATTTACAAGGGGAAAGGGTTGAAGGGAAGCAGTCACATACGAGAGCTTGGGGACGTGAATTGCAATGAGAGAGAACTGTAAAGGTGGGAGTACCACAGCTGGAAAGAGCTAGAAAGACTAGAACAACTGAGAAGAAGAAAGCGGTTTGAGATGAGATTGAAGAGGTTAGATTTTAAGTGCAACAGGATGTCACTGGAGGTTTTAAGCAGAGGAGCTGGTTTTAAGGCACTTGGGTCATCATATAGAAAATGGGTTGTCAGAAAGAAGGACTGGAAGCCGGAAGCTATTGCAAACTTCAGGGGAGAAATGAGGATGGTGTGAGGTAGGATGGTGCAGTGCAGATGGAGAGAGGTGGGATCATTTGAGATTTGCCATCTATGACGACCTCAGTGTTTAAAGACGTGAGCTTGTCTTTTTTTTTTTCCTACAAATACACATCCAGGCAGAAATAGCCACCCCATTCCCCACTCTTAGTTGTCATCATTACTGCAATGATGGGTACACGCAGCAGCCTCAAGTTTCTTTCTTCAGTGGGCACTCCATTACCATCAACCCCTGGGGGTGATCTGATTAATCACGATGCCACTGCATGACATGGATTACTACCACTTCCCACTGGCAAGCTGCTCGGCACTGCATTCAGGGCCAGACACAACCAAACCACTGCCAGGCCAGCTAGGGCCACTGCTAGTACATCAGCTGGGATCCAAGTCAGGAAATCCAGTCCAGAAATACCACAGTTATTTTAAAAGAGAGATTTTAACCTAAGAAATAGTTAGACAGGTATTGGAGGACTACAAGGCAAAAGGGAAACACAGCAGTTATTAAAAAGAAAAAAAAAGTTGTAACTATGAGTATATGAAGCCTCTACCATCGTCAGGGCTGAAGAAACAGAGGGAAGAGGCTGAGGTAGACCCAGAAGGCTGGTGGAGGGTCCTGGGAAGCTGGAGCCCACCCTCTGGGAGCTGTGGTTGATGTCTCTGAGGGGTCCAGGGTGAGAAACAGTGGGAAACTGGAACCAACAGCAGGAAACTAGAACCAACAGCAGGTGCTGGAATGAAGTGACCCTTCTGGGAACCGAGAGGAGACAGGAAGGAAAGAGCCACTGCTGCTCCCTTCTCCAGCCGTCAGGCATCCTCTGGACGTTGGGAAGATGGAACCTGCTGAGAGGCAGCTGGTAAAGGAGAAATGCGGCTTTCAGAGTCTTAGTCCCAGCCTCACCATGCAGAGTAGAGAAGGGTGGGTTTGGGGCTGAGAGACAAGAGCTTAATAACCAACACACGCTGCTTTTCCCATGATCACGTTTCATGAAACAATTTTATTCATTCTTGACATGCGGCTTCATATCAATGTTTTCATTATCACCAGAGCCACTTTTAGAGACATTAACTCTATTTTCCAGCGCATGACACTTTCACATCTGTTAAAGTTGTCTGGAATACAGGACTTTGTAAATTCCATGCTTGGTACTGACACTAGAAATTTTTACCTAAAGCCACTTGGTAGCTATTTGCGTAACATTATAAAATGTATGTTTTGGGTTTCTTTTTCATTCAATCTGAGATGTATATTTGTGATCTCTAATATGTAACCACTTACTGGATTGCTTTTAAAGTATCTTGAAAGGCTTGTTTACAATGACAGCCAATATTTGCA
The DNA here is from genome assembly GCF_003031525.2 of Neophocaena asiaeorientalis asiaeorientalis. Taxonomy (NCBI): domain Eukaryota; kingdom Metazoa; phylum Chordata; class Mammalia; order Artiodactyla; family Phocoenidae; genus Neophocaena; species Neophocaena asiaeorientalis. The sequence goes on along the minus strand of NW_020185338.1, from coordinate 2,718,952 downwards.
GTTATGAGTTTATAACATCAGGCAGAAGAACTGGATCTGTGTGACATTTCCTTCCTCCTTTATTTGCCAATTTCATCAGATAACCTCTGTAAGCATCAAAAACTCACACTGACTGAGGCTGCTTCAGGCTCAACACTCTTTTCTTGTTCAAAATAAAGTAACTGAGAACATGTCTGATAGTTTGAAAGACTTCGTAAGAGAACTAATTCTTTTCAGAGGGTATGTTTTGAAGAAAAGCCTCATTTTCTATTAAGTCCCCTAAGGCAGTGCTGCTTAAATTCTCTTTGGTAAAGGACCACTTTAAAAATTTTTCCAGTCTGTTGCAAACTGCTACTTTGTAAAACTTAATACAAATTGCTAGAAAAATGAAATAAAAAGACTTACAAGTTAAAAGCTGCAATTCTGTATTACTAGTTCAACCAACAGGAAATTATATTGCAATAAATATTACCAAAGTATGCATAAGGAAAAAAGTATGAAAATTGTACATGTTGTTTGTTCATGGAAAGTATGTATGTAGGCAGCTAATATGCAGTATAGGCTCACTATTACACTTGCAACTTTTTTTTTCATTTTGAGGGAAAAAAAATGAATCCCCATATTAAATGTCTATAGGCACACTTTGAATGAACACAGTGTATATAAATGTTTAAAATTTTTAATGTCACAAACTGACTTGCTTCTTGATTGATAATTTATCTAATCTAGGTGCTTTCGCCAGCAAGGCTACTTGCAGTTGATAAGGTACATCTAATCTATTTCTATGTTTTATGTTAATAATAATAAGAGGAAAGAAACCAGTCTCGCAGAATGGAACAGAAGAAGAGGTTTTAGAGCAATTTCAGCAAGCTCGGTTTGTTCATTTAAAAATTTTATCTAAAATGGAAAAAGTGCTACTATGTTTTCAGACTCCTTTAAATCCTTCAAAAGAAGTCAGTTCCAGTAATGTATCTTGTAAGTTATGGTTAAATTTATCTTTTGATGAAAGAAATGGATTCTGGATCCATGAATTTTTTAGGCGTAGATCTTCTTTTGATGGAAAATAAAATTCAAAATGCCTTATCAAATTTTAAGGTGTTTTGTGATAGCTTTTCACAGATATGCAGTATAAAGATCATCACCTGCATCATTGATAATTGTTAATTTATGGAACGTGTGTCGTAATAATCCGTAGAAATTCTGTTCTTCCAAGCTCCATTCTTTTTTTTATCAGCCACTGAAAAACATGTTGCATTTCTTCCTTGCATGGAAATATTGAGATCATTAAAAATACTGAAGGTATTAGATACATACGCAATCCTGCTTGTCCAATTCATATCTTCAACAAGACGGGATCAAACTGTCTTCTGATTTTACAGAAACGTTTAGAGTTGTTCTATAAATTGAACATTCTCAAATACTTGTCCTCTTGATTATCATCACACCTCAGCATGTAGTAATAGCTGTTCATGATCTGCCTACACAGTGTCATGTAACACAAGAGAATAATCCAGAATTTAACACACCAGCCTTTACCTAATTCATGATTTTTAGGACGGCACTAAGCCCACAGTTTAGTTCCACCAATATTTCTTTTCATAGCAGGACTTCCTCATGAGAGAGACAGCCCACTGATTTACATTCTGGTGCAGCCCCTAAATCAGGGCGATGTCTTCAGGATGTTTTCTGCACCATCGGGACACGCTCCTACACAAAATGTAAACTCCAATCCATGTTTGTTGACAACTAATCCTTCATCTACACAGTTCAGACTTAGTTGTTTGTCAGCGACAAAACTGAAAAAAGAAATTCTTCCTTCGTATCACCAACATGTTCAAATTGCACATAAATAGGAATATGAGTGAAATTATCACACTACAATGAAAAAACATGTTGCTGGCTTCAGCTGCTCTATGAATTAGTCCTCCACACCATTAGCCGGTTCCAGAACAGGCTGAGCTGCGGGGGCCCTGGAAGTATACTTGAGCTACCTTCTGTGTGCGGATTCACCCAACATTTCTAGCAAATACCTTTGATACAATCCTTCACCAATGTCTCACCAACTGTATATGGATTTTAGCCTTGGCGAGCTGAAACATTACTTACTAAGAAGCCTGTAGAACCCTCATGTTTATAAGTGAAATACTGAACATCTGTTTGAATCAGCTTTTTAATCCTCTATTCTTCCTTTCAAAAAATTCTCGTGGCTTTGAACTTAATTCTTTTTTTTTGGATGCCATTAAAGAATACTTTTTTTGTGTGTCATTGTGGATTCTACTACCCTATATGTTTATTTTAAAATTTTTTTTATTTTTGCGGTACGCGGGCCTCTCACTGTTGTGGCCTCTCCCGCTGTGGAGCACAGGCTCCGGACGCCCAGGCTCAGCGGCCATGGCTCACGGACCTAGCCGCTCCGCGGCATGTGGGATCCTCCCAGACCGGGGCACAAACCCGCGTCCCCTGCATCGGCAGGCGGACTCTCAACCACTGCGCCACCAGGGAAACCCCACCCTATATGTTTTGATGGTTCCATTGTTTCATAGCCACTATGTCTCTACAAATCACTAAACATTATGCTTTTAGGATGTCAACATCAATGACAGCTATAAACTGAACTCAGTATGTGAGGGATCACAGTTTTGAGGAAAACAAAGATGTACTCTTGGGCCTTTGTTTCTTCAGAATCACTTCCACCTTCACCATTTGGTTTATACTCTTGCCACATTCAGAAAAGACAAGTGTTTCCTTGCCAACAAGCTAACAAAAGACTCCAGTGAGGCTTGTTTTACCTTCTGTAACTTGAGGGTGAAAATAATCAACATAAATTTTATTTCCTTAATTAACTAATAATGTTAAATAATAAAAAGTTTTGATTAAAAATGAAAACTTGTAAATATAAGTTATAAAAAGAAATGCTTACATCTTCACAGGTTTTTATACACTTTGAGAATACAGCTGATAAACCAATCATAAAGTATCACATACTGTAATATGGTCCTATTGCACGGGATTATTTACTACACAACTTGCACCACATATGACTCACCATTTGAGCTTGCCAGAACTAAAGATGTCTATACCCTGTTCAATGAGATGAGTCTGCCATTGTGAATGTGGCATCATGACAATTTCAAACTGCTGTAAAAGCTTTTAATGCTTACTCTCAATGTCTATACCTAACTCATCATGGACCAGCACTGATCTGCTGACCACACTTTGAATGGCACTGTAATAAGGTATTATGAATAGAGAACCAATATTATTTGCTGATGAATTGCATTAGGGATGTGGGATAAGGGGAGGCAAGTAAACGGAAGGTAGGATTCAAGGAAGACCCTTGGGCAATTTTTAGCTTGAGTCAATGGATGGATAGTGATGCCACTTACTGAAATAGTAGGGAGAAATATGTTTGATTATGTGAAGTCTGGGATGCCATGAGTCACCCAAGTAGAGATGGTAAGTATGGATGAGCCTGGATCTTAGGACAAGATCTGGTCCGAAGGTGTAACTTTGGAAATCACCAGCATTTTAGTGTTGTAACTTTGCATAAGATCACGTAGGGAAAAAACGTGGATAGAGAAGAAAACCGGGAACAAGGCCCAAGCTCTCCAACATGCAGAGGTAGGTAGAGGAGGGGAGTGAGTCAAGGATGGAAAGGCTCTGGGTAGACGGTTCTGATGTGCATCACTGGATTAGTCTTTTCAAAGTTCCCCAGTGAGCATAGGCAAGGAGCAGATCTTCATCTTTGATTTGCAGAACTCTTGACACAGAGCACTGCCTATAGAAGCACTTAATAAATAAGCACTGGATGAATGAATGAAAGACATGATAGCCATGAATATTAGTGTATCTTCTATTCTGGTACCGAAATTTCGTGGCACTTTAATTTTATAAAATGCCTAATGATTATCTGTATGACTAACTTACTCCTTCAAATGAATAGCAGACCCTTCAACGAACAGAGCTCTTAACTGTTTTTGTACCATGAACCCTTGTGGCAGTTTGATAAAGACTCTAATTTTAAATGCATAAAATGAAACCAATTATACTGAAATAGATATGAGTATTAAAAAAACAAATTAGCAATAAGGTATTATAGGTGCTTCTTTATTAACACATTAAATAACAAGATCTAGTGGCGAGACAAATAACTAGTGGTGGGTAAAGGAAAGGGAGGATTCGAGGGAAGGAGGATTCACTGTGATTCCAAAGCAGTGAAGAGGGTGAACATATTCAAGACAGCCACAACATTTATACTATGATACAAAAATATCTGTGTCTTCTGTTAGTGACAAAGTCACAGATACTGTTAAAATGACTGTGCTTTGTTGGCAACATTTCCAGTTTAAAAAGACGCTGAATACCTTTAAAAAGATGCTGAATAAAGTTTATGTTCATGGACTCCAGATGAAGGATCCCTGAATTAAAAGGTCCCTTTCACCTGTAACCTCACCAATACATGCAGGTTAAGTTCTATTTTAAAATACATCTTTTTTTTTTTTTACAGGAAGAATCATATAGTATACCAAATGTACAACCTTTATGGAAAGCAATTTACAATACCTATTACATTTAAAATAAGCATGCCTTGGGCTTCCCTGGTGGTGCAGTGGCTGAGAATCTGCCTGCTAATGCAGGGGACACGGGTTCGAGCCCTGGTCTGGGAGGATCCCACATGCCGCGGAGCAACTAGGCCCGTGCGCCACAACTACTGAGCCTGCACGTCTGGAGGCTGTGCTCCCTAACAAGAGAGGCCGCGATAGTGAGAGGCCCGCGCACTGTGATGAAGAGTGGCCCCCGCCTGCCACAACTAGAGAAAGCCCTCACACAGAAACGAAGACCCAACACAGCAAAAATAAATAAATTAATAAACTCCTACCCCCAACATCTTCAAAAAACAAAAAAGAAAACCACAGCTTTTCTCCTTAAAAAAAAAAAAAAATAATAAGCATGCCCATTGGCTCAGCAATTCCACTTCTAATAATTCACCTTGAAGAGACAGCCCCACATGCGAGCAAATAAATATGTATGTGGACGTTCACAGCTGACATGTTCATAGCATCTGTTCATTCAACAAGTAGCTACTGTCAGCCTCCTGTGGGGCAGGCAGTCTTCCAGATGCTGAGGATTCCACAGAGAACCAAATAGACACATTTCCTGCCCTCCTTATCTTCCACGGGTAGAGACAGATAATAAAGAAAACAAAAAAGTAACCCCTATTGTAAAGGACATTAGATGGTGATAAGCACTACAGAGAAGAGGACTAGAGAAGGCTGGGAAATGTTCTTTATAAATACCCTGGGCAAGGAAGACCTCACTGAGAAGGAGACTACTGAACACTTGAAAGTGTTAGGAAGCAGGCTTGTGTATATCTGGGGGAAGAGCACTGCTTACAGAAGGCAGAGCATGTGCAAAGGCCCTGAGACAGGAGCATAGCTGGCACGTTTGAAGAAAAGTGAGAAGGCGAGTATAGCTGGGGCAGCATGAGCAAAGTGGGAGAGCTATAGGTGAGTATGGGCGGGGGAGAAAATGGCGGAGGGGGTGGTGGTGGTGGGGCTGATCATTTAAGGCCTTATCCACCAGTATAAGGACCTTGGCTTTTACGCAAGTGAGACAAGAATCCACAGAAGCATGGCCTGACCTGCCGCATATTTGAAAAGGATCCCTCAGGTTGAGAACAGACTGTCGGGTAAAGGCAGAGGCATGGAGCTGACTTGGGAGGCTGAGCTGGTGCTGATATAATGGATGTGGAGAAAGAGAAGGGAGCCTGAGATGATTCCAAGGGTTTTGGCATAAGCAACGCAAAGGTTGGAGTTCCGTGAATCATGATGGAAAACTTTGGGCTTCCCTGGTGGCGCAGTGGTTGGGAGTCCGCCTGCCGATGCAGGGGACGCGGGTTCGTGCCCCGGTCCGGGAGGGTCCCACATGCCGCGGAGCGGCTGGGCCTGTGGGCCATGGCCGCTGGGCCTGCGCGTCCGTAGCCTGTGCTCCGCAGTGGGAGAGGCCACAACAGTGAGAGGCCCGCATACCGCAAAAAAAAAAAAAAGATGGAAAACTTTAAGAGAAGCAGGTATGGGGGAGAAGATCAGGAGTTTGGCTTTGAACGTGGAGACGGCTATCACACATCCTTGTAGAGAGTTGGATGTAGAAAAATAGAAAAGCTAGAAGCAATTTAAACGTCACTAATAGGGACTGATTAAGTAAATTATTATATATTGATAAATAGCTGTTACAAAGAATGTGATATAATCATGCTATTATGAATACTTGTGATGTATTATATGAAAAAGCAAGTTGAAGAATGGTATGCAGTATTTTAATATATTTATGCATAATCTATGTGTGTAGGTATGTGCCTGTATATGTTAGTTTATATGTTCAGAAAAAATGTGGATGAATATACACCAAACAGCTAATAATATTTATCCAGGGAATAGGATTGGCAGAGGGGAAAAAGGAAGAAACTCATTTTACTTTAGTCTCTATACTGTTAGAACTTTTCAAATGAAGAACATGTATTATATATATAATATAAAAGCTAACAAAGATTGAGAAGTTTTAAAGTGTTTTAAATGATGCTTGCTTAATACGTACACAAACACTCGCAAACCCAGGCACATTTCATTAGTTATTATTACTTTTTTAGATTTTATTGAAGTATAGTTGATTTACAATGTTGTGTTAATTTCCTCTGTACAGCAAAGTGACTCAGTTATATATTCTTTTCCATTATGGTTTATCATAGGATATTAAATATAGTTCCCTGTGCTATGCAGTAGGACCTTGCTGTTTATCCATTCTATATATAATCGTTTGCCTCAGCTAATCTCAAACTCCCGTTCCTTCCCTCCTCTACTCCCACACCCCCCTCCCTTGGCAACCACAAGTCTGTTCTCTATATCTGTGAGTCTGTTTTTATTTCGTAGATACGTTGATCTGTGTCAAATTTTAGATTCCAAGTGATATCATATGGTATTTGTCTTTCTCTTTCTGACTTACTTTGCTTAGTATGGTAATCTCTAGGTCTATCCTTGTTGCTGCAAATGGCACTATTTCATTCTTTTTGATGGCTGGGTAATATTCCATTGTGCATGTACGTATACACACCACATCTTCTTTATCCATTCATCTGTCGATGGACATTAGATATTCTTTGAAATGAGGTAGAAACTTTGTGATTGCAGCTCTCGGCTGAAGTGGCAAGCAGTCCGAGATACAGGGTGGATGGTGGTGGGAAGTAAAAGAGTGAAAGAGGGTATGTGGAAAGGGGAATGGAGGACATAAAGCGAGGGATAGGCATACTTCAGAGATCTAACACTTTGGCTGGGACAGTACTCAATCTCTAGACATGTTTTTGTTTGGCGAGCACAGTGTTTTTCAATTTGTTAAACATGGATGCCTTTAGGCAACTTAGGAGCTCTCCAGGTTGCCAAAGCCCCACCACTGCCTGTAATCTCCCACCCAGCCTAAGTCATGCATTTATGTTACCACTGCAGGCAATGGCTTTTCCATTCCTAGGCTAACATGCATTGGGCTCTTATTCTGGGCTGGGACTGTATTCAATTCTGCCTTGTGCTCTCTTGGGCCCCTAGGTAACGCCAGAAGATTAATAGCATTAATAATGTTTCCCACGAAATCTGCACGTCTCATCTATCTCCCTTTTAGCCATATTCATTTTCTTAGACATGTGGATAAAAATTAAAGTGGCCATAGTATTACTGTTTTAGCTCATACTTACGTTGTAGAAACGTGAACTGTACAGATCAGCAGGCAATGGAACCCTGACTTCTGATTTAATTTTGACAAGTCCTTCTTTCCCTGGACTGGTAAGAGTTTCCCTCTGCTTAAGTATAGAGGAGCACAAAGATACCACAACCCAAATCACTATTAAAATGACTGCAACAGGGAAAGATGGAATATAATAATATGACACATACGCAAAGTAGGTCCTGCTGGCAAACACATTCTGAAGGTGGGGAAAAGAAACCTTGGCAGGTAAAGGCCAAATAAAGTAAAAATAAACTCAGCGTCTCTTTTTGCCAAGCATCTTTCTGCACATTAAATAATACCCATTCTAAGATGACTTTAAGTGGCTATTAACATAATTATTTGTGGAATGAATGATCAATGAATAAACAAATAAATGCTCTACATGTGGTATCTCTTTATCTCAATGAAAAGAGAGCCCTAAATAGTTCTCTGTGGAATTCCTTTTTCAAAGTGGGTTCCAAGATCTATTATGGCCCCTAGGCTGATGTTTGGCCCTGGAGTTTTGGGTTTGGAATGTGGAGCTAAGAGAAACTTTACCACGTTTCTCTTAGCTGGAAGGGAAAAGGCCATAATGTTTAATCACATGTCTCTAGGGAAAAAAAAACAATTTTGAAAATGTTCTATTTCTAATAATCATGGAACATACATTGCCTTTTAAGATTTGTTTCTCAGAACAGCAGAACTCATTTAGTCTAGGAGAACACAGTGTGGCTTAATTATTTTTTTTTCTTTTCTAGATTCTCTGCCAAGAACTACAGAGCAAAATGAAATGACAGTGCAGGAGACAGCTGCTCACTTATCTCTTTGTTGTATTTCTAATAAGATAGCGACATCATTTCTGTTGCTAACGTATAGCTGTGTTAGTTCTGAAATAAGCTATTATGATTTTTTTCCCCCTCAGTGGACTCCAGTTCCAATAAGTAATACATCATTCATAATTGGAAATGTGTATCCCTCCAAAAAAAAGTTTGCTCCTTCTTGCTTAAACTTTTAAAGACTTGAGTTCCCTGCTTGAATCTGAAACCACTGCCTGATTTGCATACATAATTTGAGATCGATCGAGCACCCACAGGTCAGTGCTGAGAGTTTAATGAATAAGAAGAGAAGCAGCTGAGGGCAGAGCTCTGAAAAAGACAACAACGAAGGGAAGGAGACTCAGAAAGCTGCCCGGAAAAGCAGGAAGAGCATGGATGTCAAGGGCAAAGAGCATGTTTAGAAGGCCAGCTCACTTGTGTCAAATACTGTGCAGAAGGACTAAAGTACCCATCGGCTTTAGCCAGTAGAGGTGACTGTTGGACCTGATCGGAGAGGTTTCAGTGGAGTTACTGGGGCAGAAATAAGACCACCGTGGACTGGAGGGGATTTGGAAATGAGAGGCAGGGAGTGACTGCAGCTTAAAGGCAGAGTGTTAGAGGAGATCACTGATGCAGTTAGGTCCCCAGCAAGCAGGAAGGGGCAGAATCCAAAGTCATGGTGGAAGGATCTGCCAGAGGCTGGGGGGCGGGGAAGCAGGCCCTTCACCTCTGTGACAGGAGGAAGGCGCCATGGCGGCAGGTGGGGCTTAGGGGTGGAAAAAGTTAGCCATTATCCTCCACCTTTATCCTCACCATCATTGTTAGCAGTGTCCAGTAAAACTGCAGAGGGGGCAGGAAGTAAAAGACACTGTGGCTTTGGTGACTTCTGTTTTCTGAGAGAAATGGGAAGCGAGGCCATTTGATGAGAGTGACAGAGAAGAGGGGGGGCAGGAGCCTGAGAAGGGTGGTGAAGTTTTGAAAATGTTTCGGGGGAACCAGGAAGAAGCTGGTGGTCCAGAGGTCCAACTGGGATGTGTATACTGCTTATACTGTTCACACGGCAGGCCCTCACCAAACCGAGCGTGAAGCAGGAAGACGGAGACTCGGGCTGCCGGGTACGAACGATGGAAGGACAAGGGGGCTAGGAAGTTGAGGGCCTTGCTGAGAGCGTGATGGACCAGAGGACCCAGACCAGGCAGGGAGGCTCACAGTCTGAGAAAAACATAGAGAAGAGAAGGGACTGGAGGTCTTGATGAAGATGAAGATCAGGTGCAATGGGACCAGCACTAAACCCAGGCCAGAGGGGACCCTGCCCTGAATTGTAGAGGGCTCTGCTCTGGCCCTTCTCTGGCTGCACCCCTCTCCACAAAAGGAGTCTGCAAGACGAACAAGATGTGCCCACCCCTACATCCTCCATCCTCCACCTTTCAGACCCCATTCCAGGTACCAGGGACCCTAGGATTCCCTGCCCAAGCAGCCCTAAGCACGCTTTCAGTGCCCGTGCAGGCCTCTTCCTGAGGGTCCACCCAAAGGGTGGCTGTTTGTAGGTCATGTGGATTAAGGTGGGATGTGAGGGCTGAGTGTCCACACAAGTGCATGTGAGGCTCCTGACCACCTGGAGCAGAGCCAGGGACAGAGGGCAGCTCTCCCCCATGCCATGAGTGCCCCACGTGCATCTCCCAGGAACCGATGAGTTCCAAATCACAGCTTTGCCTTCGAGTCATTATTAAAGTATATTTGTCAAGGTAGGAAGATAAAATATATTTTACCTAATAGTTTACCTTGATTTATAATTTTCATATCTATAGACATACAGCATGTGGGCTTCTGTTTGTACCTCGCCCCAGGCCCTGCAAACGTTAGGGGTGTGCCCGAATGAGAGATTCAGCTGAGTAAGAGGTTGGAGTAGGGATTATTAAGACTTCTGAGTCAACATGGCAGGGTAAATGCTTGCTGAAAATTCTCGGTCTGCTGCAACATATAGAAATAACAAATGAAATTTTTTAACCAAAAAAATCACATAAGCCTTGTATTATTTATTTATTCTCTACTTTCATATCCCTCCGATCCATTCCCTGCCTTGCTCTGGGCCCCTCTGGGCCCTATTACCTGGGCTTCCTTGCTGGTACCTTCCATCTGGGTTTGGCCAACAGAAGTTACCAGCAAGAGATAGGAGAAGAGGGGGAGAGAGGATGGGGGTATTTCTTTCCTGCTCCCTCCCTGCCTCAGGTCTTCCTTCTGGTAGTGGCTACTTCCCTCCAAACCCAGCTTCTACCCTCCTCTATAGCTCCAGCTGTCCCTGGCCTCCAATAATAACATTCTCTCCCTTGTCCCTTCAGACTGGGAGTGGTGACAGCTTCCTAGTCCCTGGCACCTCAAATGACCTTGTTGGATTCTTTATTCCTGTGCATAGTTCTGTAAATAGTTTCTTCATTAAAATCTCTTGAATTTAAGTATCTGAGTGATGCTCTATTTTCTGCTGGGACCTTTACCGATTGAAACCATTTTCAAAAACAAGACAGGAAAGTCTCTGAATAGAAAAGGATCATAAGCCCACGGTGCTAAGTGATGACTAAGACTCTGTGGCCATTGTGAGGATGGGGTGGGGGCAGGTGCCAGAAAGACTGGAGGGGTCTGAGGTTTCTACATCTGCAAAGGGGAAGGGACTGAATATGCCTCACAGGTATCAGGGGTGCGGTGGGGTGAGAAGAGCTCCATTTTTTTTTCGGTTAGGATCAAGACCCCACATTACCTGTGACTAGACATGAAGATAAGATGCATATATCTCACTAGCAACTGAGTCTGAATCACACGTGGGCACAGACATTTTTATGTCCCTGTAGTAGGATTCCCAAGCCATGCTTCATTTATGACTTGTTTCAGAGCTAAGAAATTCATGGGTCTGGGATTGAGGAAATCTCAGAACCATCCTTCAGAGAGAGCTCTTATAGAGCAGATCCACAGGGGAGGTAAGCTCTCAAGAAAAGAAAAGAAAACTACAAAATATGCAAGGATATGCAGCATGATTAAATGCACTCTGACAAAAGAGACAATTCACATCTGAGGAAGTAGCTATAATAGAACACTCTGAAAAAGACTTTTAAAATCCTCAAAGCCATCATAATGGAGGGACTAACAGCTATCAAACAAGACTGTGAAATCAGAAGGGTGTAAAAGAAAAAGAGGTAGAAATGAAAAGAAACCAACAGAAGATCTTGTAATGAAAAAATATAAGTAGCAAGTTTCATACAGCTTAAGAGAGATTTAATGAACTGGAAGGCAAAACTAAGAAAATCTCCCAGAATGCAGTAGAGAGAGAGACAAAAAGATAGGGGGAAAAACTGAAAGGAAAATTAAGGAGACAGAAGATGTAAGGGAAAGCTGTGACATTAAAGAAGTTTCAAAGGGAGAGGAAAAATGGAGGAGAAAAAAAATTAATGCTGTAAATATCAGATTAAGGGAGAAAAACAATATGAGAACTTCACGTGTAGGAAAAAAAAAATTCACAGAAGCCCAACATCTATTGACAAATGAAAAAACTGAGCAGATTTGGAATATAAAGGAGTTTTTTCCTTCCACCAAAACCCTATAGCAATATCATACTAAATGGTGATATAAAGACTTAGAAGCATTTGCATAAAAAGCCAGAAATACAACATGGATGCCCACTACCATCCCTACCACTCAATACTGTATCAGAGGTCCTGACTCACAGAAAAGAGTTATTTGAATGTGAGACTTTAGAAATGGTGCACTTCCTGGTAATGGTCCAGACATTACCAGGACCAAACAAGGGTCCTGCTAAGTGAGCAGTCAGCTGAAGTAATGGAGATGAAGGTCGCTGGAACTGAGAGGGCGAAGGAGCTGAAAATCTAAAGTACTGGGTAGCACCCAGGATGATGTCAGGGCTTTGAGTTTGCAAAGAGGCTGTATGTGATGCAGGTGATCTGGAGCTTGATGGATGACAGTGCCATGGACACAGAAAGCAAATCAATCAGATTCGGGATGATCAAAAGGGGAGGGTCCACCGTAGGGTGGGAAATGTTGGTCTCCAAACAGCATTGCGCTTCTGAAGTAGTGTTCCCTCAAAAGACCAACTGGGCAAAGCTCTTGAAGAAGAGCTGAATGTCAGCTAAGGCAAGAAGGAAGATGCCATGTTCTACCACTCAGTTAAGGATGCAGGAAAGTTCACTTACAATGAAAGAAAGATTCCAAGGATGTCCTTGGAAAGCCTGAGTGAGGGGAAGAGTGGAGGCCAAGTCAGAACAAATGAAGATCCAAGTAGAATAGGCATGAGACACCCAGAGAGAGTGGAGGGGCTTCTGTTTATAACAGAGATGGTGGGGCTGGGAGCCGGATGGGATTAAGTGGCATGGAAGACAAAGCTCTCTCCATTAGTCTGCCCCAGACTGGATATTGACAGGAGAATCCACTATACAGGTTAAGAAATGGAACAGACGGCCTCTTGGGGGTTACACTGGGAAGAAATAAAAAAATAAACTCTGACCTCCTGGTCAGATCCACTAAGTATTAACTGCAGATTTCTCATTTGACAGTGCCCTTGTACTGTACTGTAGTCCACACTTATATGTACACAACACAGGGATATTCTCATTTACTAATATTAGAAATCTAGAGAAATTAGGATATGTCATTAAAGAATGTATCTGGGACAAACACCAAAGTCTTAAGTACGATAAATATTTAGTAGAGGGCTGTAAACTTGGAATCTGTAAGTATTTAATGGCTTAATCTTATACTGAAGCTACTTGAGATATTTTATTTTACGATTTCCACAAAGAAACTGTTTCATACTTTGCATAATTAACCTCAAAGAAATAGATGTTGGAGACCAACGTCTCTGTTGATCACTTAGCTTAGCTGTGCCCCCAAAGCAACTGTCTCCATTACATCTGTCTTATCATTTCCCCTGATGCAGACATGGCATGTACAAGTCTTAGGAAGCATCCCTTTCAATAAGGAACAAGTATCAAAACAAGCAAGGATTGGCATCTGTTAGCCTATGAATCTTGACTGTTAATTATCTAAGACAAACACGGTGTATTCAAGAAAATAGTACCCATTCATCCACTTTTTTTCCAAAATAGAAACGCACTACATTTAATTTTCGGTTCTCTGCGTTTTAAATAGACAACTCAATAGAGCAATAAATGTGTTCATAATGAATAGATTTTTCTACATGGGGAACTCAATGTCAGGAGCATAGCTGAAGATTTAACCCGGTGGACATAAAATTAAACAACAGAACACACAGGAATAATTTGAATTGGCCAGAAAATGTTTTGGTTAAAAAAAAAAAAAGCATCACTATTATAGAGGGTGATTTTTAGGTTGTGATACAAATGCATCATTGTACAAGAAGAAAAGATTAAATTACCAATATCTGTAATTAAATTACCAATATCTAAAATAAGATCCAGCTCTCTATGTATCCTGCCTGTCTCCTCACATAACTGTTCTACTTGGCCACTCTGGTGAGCCCCTCTAGCCTTTGTCTCCCCTGTCTTCTTCCTCACGCCGCACTGCCTTTTTTCTCCTTTGATCCAAACGCCCACTACTCTCCTCCTAAACCTTTCCAATGGGCACCACGGAACTTCCGTTTCAAATTAAACTACCCTACATCTTCTTCAGCTAATGCTCACTGTACCCTATGCCTTAATTGAAACTTGGTTCTCTGTTGGAGACATAGCTTCCCTCCACCTGTTCTCCAAATCCCCTTCCCTCCTCAGTCTTCTGGAACCTCACCATTGATTTCCCCTTGCCTCTCGTATCTTCAACCTTCTCTCTCTATGGGCTCCTTCCCATAGAATTATAATAACTCAAATCTCAACATCTCTCTCTCTCTCTCCCCACTCACCCACCACACCTTTTTCTATCTTTCCCCTCCTGTCCTCCACCAACCCCCTCCTCTCTCCTCTTCCTCACTCTTCCAGCTCTTGGAGCCTACCGCTCCATTGACATTGTTCTGGATACAGTCAATGACTCAACAGCTACTTTCTTGTTGCTCAGTCTAGAAGACTCTCTTAATCATTTCACTGACTTCTTGACAACACTGGTCATCACTGACCCCTCCTTCTTCCTCTCTCTCCTTGGTCTCAGTGACCACACAGTCTCTGGATTCTCTTAATTCTCTGGGCACTTTTCCCAGCCAACTTTGCACACTCTTCAAATCTATGTCTCTTGTCCAGTTCTTCCTCCTCAGCTTCAGAACCACATATCCAAATGCTGACCTGGGCATCTCCTGTTGGATAGCTTGGAGATGGCTCAAATGGAATACATCCTCCCCCTTTTACAACCTGTACCTTCCGTTTCCCTCTGTCAGTGAGCATTATCATTACTCCCAGGTGCTAAACCTGGAACCTAAATTCAGTCTTGTAAAAAAAAAATTTTAATTGAAGTATAGTTGATTTACAATGTTGTGTTGTTTTCAAGTGTACAACAGACAGATTCAGATATATATATATATACTTGAATCAGATATATATATAATCTTTTTTCAGATTCTTTTCCATTATAGGTTATAACAAGATATTGAATATAGTCCCCTGTGTTATACAGTAGGTCCTTGCTGTTTATCTATTTTATAAATAGTAGCATGTATCTGTGTATCTGTTAATTCCAAACTCTTAATTTAACCCTCTCCCCCACTTTCCCCTTTGGTAACCCCAAGTCTGCTTTCTATGTCTGTGAGTCTATTTCTGTTTTGTAAATAAGTTCATTTGTTCATCTCTTATATGTGCAATCTAAAAAGGTGATACAAATGAACTAAATTCAGTCCTGATGCCTACCCTTCCCTCCTTAACCACACCCAATCTATTTACCTAGATCTGTAAACTTCACACAAATCTCCCTTAAATCTGTCCACATCTCTCCAACACCTGGGCCATACCCTAGCCCAGGTTCCATCATCTCTTGATTTGGTTGCCATGGTGACCCCTAACCGGTCTCCCTGCCTCTAGACCTCCATTCTCTACAACCAGAGAGATCTGTCTAAAATGCAATCTGAAGTCACTCTCCTGACTTAACCCCCTCCCCCGGGATCCTCCATTCCCCTAGGGGGAGGTCCTCACACCTCACACACTCACAAAGCCCTTCACAACCTGGCTACTGTCTTCTAGTCCAGCTTCACATCTCACCATCCCTCCACTCTGTGCTCCTGTTACACGCGACTTCTTTTACTTCTGCAGTGAAGTCATGATCTCTCACGTGGGGACCTCTGCACATGCTTTTCCATATACCCAAAGCAATCAAGCTCTCTTTGCCTGGCTAACTCTTACTCATCCTTCAAGCATCACCAGAGACATTAATTCCTCCTGGAAGTCTTCCCTAAAAAGGGCCAGGTGCTACCATATCACTTTGTGCTTCTCCTGTCATGACACTTCCCACTCTATGGGAACTATCTGTTTAATTGTAGGTGACTGCTAGCTCTGAGGGCAGGGCCCGTGTCTGTCCAGTGCACCATAGTATCCCTGTACCAGTGCAGGCCCAGTACATGCTAAGTATTCTATATGTACTAAATCAGTGGTTCTCAAACTTTTTGCCTTCAGGATTCCTTTAAAAACTGAGAACTCCAAAGGCTTCTGTTTACATGCGTTAAATCTATCAATTGTTACCATACTAGAAATTAAAACTGAGAAAAATTTAAAAGATTAATTCATTTAAAAATAAGTTAATTACGTTTTAACATAAATTTTTAAAATGAAAACTAAGTAAACTTTCCAAAACAAACTAAAAAATTGTGGTAAGAGAATTATTTTACACTTTTGCATGTCTTTAAAATTCTTAATACATTACAGCTGGATTCTCCTGTCTGCTTCTGAAATCCCTCTGTGGCATTCTGATTGGGGTATATAAAAAATACAGCCTCACACAGATAGGTAGTTGAAAAGGGAGGAGTATTTAAATAGTCTTTTCACATAACTGTAGATATTCCTTTTGATATTATACCATAACTCAGTAAGTGGTAATTTCTTACAGGCTAGCTGCAATGTATAATTTGAAATCATATCAATTAACTTTTCATACTTTGCTACATTAAAATCCTTTGGTGTATTTTGTATTTTCAATGGATCTTTTACCCAACCATGATTTTGTAACATCATGCATTGGTTATCTTCTAAATGTTAACACATTTCATTATACAATATTTTAAAAACTACATTTGTTACTATCACCACTGAATTTATCAGAAAAGTCTTTAAGTATTGAGAAACTGTCAAGCTCACAGTGGCAGATATAAGTCTCCCAAATTTTAATTTTCACTTGAAAGCTTGAATTTTAGCGTTGGCAACAAATACTGTCACAGTTGTTTTCCTTGAAATGACAGGCTCACTTCGTTCATTTTGAAGAAAATGTCGACCAAGTACTCAAGTCTAAATAACCGTAGTTTGTCTGTCAGTCATTCTTTCAAATAAAAATAGTGTTCCATTAAAACAGTGGCCAGTCTACATCTCAACTTAAACAACTGGGCAAGAGCCTTTCCTGGAGACAATCATCATGCCTCCACGTGTGACAGAAATGCAGTATGGGTACTTCCCAGAATGTTAAAAAGATGTGCACTTGAGAATTAAGATTTAATAAAACAAGTTTTTATTGCTTCATCAAGGATACTCAAGTGAAACTGACTTTTTTTTTTAGCTGTGAGGGCAAAGTGGCGAAGAATACAATGACTATCAGTACAATTTAGTGTTACTGCCTTGATTTATGCTAAAAACAGGTGAAACGATTCATGCAGTGCTACCTACCACAGATTTTGCATCATCAATGCAAATGTCAAGAGAGTGAGACAAGGCACACAGTGCCTTAGCATTATGAAAATAGTTTGGACCTCATAGACCCCTTGGGGCCGGGGATCATACTACAGAACTGCTGGGCCAGATGAATGAATACAAGGAAGGAGACCGCAAGCCAGCTTGGGTACTAGTGACACTACTGCCCAGCACTGGCCCTCCCAACTGGAAATCCAGCCTGAGCACCTCCTGCATGGCTGACCCCTCTGCTCTTTACTCTTGGGCTTCTGGTTGCTTCCTCCCATCCAACCCTTAGGTGTTGACACCTGCGCCTTAAGAAAGTCCTGGTTGGAACCTGATCTCCTGGTTTCACTTTTGTTATTTCTGGGACACGGCTTTGGGTATCAGCCCTCTGGCCTTAGGCCCCATGATGAGGAGTATTTTTCTGGACCATTCTGGGGGGTACTGGCCGGGTTTACCTCTTGCTAGCTCTGTGTATTGCACTGTGTATGTTGGAGAAGGCAGTGAGGGAGGGGAAGTACAGGGTTAGGGATTTGGTACAAATTGATATTTTTTAGGGATGTACCTAACTTTGAAAGTAAAACAAGACTGTTTTGCTGTTTTACTTCTTGTAAGACAAGGTGAACTATTCTTATACTCTTGCAGATAGGGGTCAAATAAAAACCTTCATCTGGTCAGTGAATATAAGTTGAAAGAAATGACCAACATATTACAGTTTTAAAGATGTGTGCTCATCCATTTCTCTCCCATCAGTACCTTCTGAATACGCATCAGGAGTTCATCCAAGTATGAGACCTTAGTAAATGCATCTTTTAAATGTGAAAGTTGGAGTTGGGCCTGCACAAAACAAGGTATCATTTCCTGAAAATAGCTTTCAGCAAATAGCAAATTAATTTAGTAGCAAATTAGTATAATTTTCAAGGTGGTCCTTCCTATTGAGTAACTCATTTTCATCGTTACACAAGGAGTGTTTTCTTCTCCTTGCATACTTCTTATATTACTTTTCTGAGTAATTCTTTTTTTTTTTCTAAATTTTTATTGGAGTATATTTGATTTACAATGTTGTGTTAGTTTCTGGTGTACAGCAAAGTGAATCGGTTTTATATATATATATATATATCTCCATTCTTTTTCAGATTCTTTCCCATATAGGTTATTACAGAATGTTGAGTAGATTCCCTGTGTTATACAGTATGTCCTTGTTAGTTATCTATTTTATATATAGTAGTGTGTAGATGTTAACCCCAATCTCCTAATTTACCACTTCCCCTTACGTTTCCCCTTTGGTAACCGTAAGTTTGATTTTGAGATCTGTGAGTCTGTTTGTTTTGTAAATAAGTTCATTTGTATTGTTTTCTTTATGAGATCCCACATATACGTGATATCATATGATGTTTGTCTTTCACTGTCTGATTTACTTCACTTAGTATGATAATCTCTAGGTCCATCCATGTTGCTGCAAATGGCATTATTTTGTTCTCTTTTATGGCTGAGTAATGAATATTCCATTGTATATATGTACACATCTTCTTTATCCATTTCTCTGTCAGTGGATGCTCCCCTATCTCGGCTATTGTAAGTAGTGCTGCAATGAACACTGGGATGCATGTATCCTTTCTTTTTTTTTTTTTTTAAGAAATTTATTTACTTTTTAAATTTATTTTTGGCTGCATTGGGTTTTTGTTGCTGCACGGGGGCTTCCTCTAGTTGCAGCGAGCGGGGGCCACTCTTCGTTGTGGTGCGCAGGCTTCTCATTGCAGTGGCTTCTCTTTGTTGCAAAGCACAGGCTCTAGGTGCGTGGGCTTCAGTAGTTGTGGCACGCAGGCTCAGCAGTTGTGGCTCAGGGGCTCTAGAGCACAGTCCTAGCAGTTGTGGAGCACAGGCTTAGTTGCTCCGCAGCATGTGGGATCTTCCCAGACCAGGGCTCGAACCCGTGTCCCCTACATTGGTAGGCAGATTCTTAACCACTGTGCCGCCAGGGAAGCCCCATATATCTTTTTGAATTATGGTTTTCTCTGGATATATGCCCAGGAGTGGTATTGCTGGATCATATGGTAGTTCTATATTTAGTTTTTTAAGGAACCTTCCATATTGTTCTCCACAGTGGTTATACTTTTCTGAGTAATTCTTGAACTAAAGTTTCCATATCAGTATAACTACCTCCTTGTGTTTTGTTCTGTTCTGTTTTGTTTTGTTTTTGTGGTACGCGGGCCTCTCACTGCTGTGGCCTCTCCCGTTGCGGAGCACAGGCTCCGGACGCGCAGGCTCAGCGGCCATGGCTCATGGGCCCAGACACTCCGCGGCATGTAGGATCTTCCCGGACCGGGTCACGAACCCGTGTCCCCTGCATCGGCAGGTGGACTCTCAACCACTGCGCCAGCAGGGAAGCCCCCTCCTTGTGTTTTGAACAGTCAAGCTCCCATCATAGTAATGTGTCTGTATGAAACAACCCTTTAATATTTTCCAAGAGTTGGTGATAGAATGAAATGCTTTTCCTGCCATTCCTCAGCTCTCTTGCAAGAAGAGGCCAGAGGTTTAACTTCTGGGGGGAATTGGGGAAGACTTCTCATGCTGCCCTGGCAGTGAGGGGCACTGTGGTGAGAAAGCAGCGCTGTATGGGGTGATGGATGCTCAAAGGCATAGAGTCTGTGCTCTGAGGAGAAGCAGGCTGAAGGTGGGTGGGCACTGGGGAGATGGAGGCCATCCAGGAGGCCTAGTTCCAGTGGTGCATCTCTGGGACAAGGGATCTTGAGGGTGACCACCTTCCTCTTCCTTCACAAACAGGAATATGCTGAAGTCCAACACGAGGCTGGCCTAGGTATCCTCCACCATTGAGAAGCTAGGATCTTGAGTTCTGAAGGGAGAAGGCCTGAGTTTGAATGCTGACTCCGTCACTTACAAGCTGACTGACCTCGGGCAAGGGACTTCTCTAATCTTCAGAGCGCTTAACTGTGAAACAGCTAGAGAACGTGTACCCATCTTGTTATAAGGCTGTAAAGAATCATCTACGTAAGGTGCCTGGCCCAGCAGCTGGCATGTGGCAAATGCTTAACAAATGACAGCTGCTATTATTAACACTCTTCTTCAGAAAGTGTAAGCTGTACATTTCCCAAAAGGAGAAAAAATGAATCTAGGACTTTTATATTGTTCCCCTACCAATCCCAGGAAGAGGTTCCTAAGAAAAAGTTGAAGATTCTGTCAGATTTCCCGGCCACCAAGTAAAGAATATGTCACTCCCCAAGAGGAGTGTTTATACCCTAACTGGGAGGGACATCTTTATTTTTTATTATTTATTTATTTCTCGCACGCCACAACTACTGAAGCCCGCGCACCTAGAGCCCATGCTCCGCAACAAGAGAAGCCACCGCAATGAGAAGCCCAGGCGCCGCAACAAAGAGAAGCTCCCACTCATCGCAACTAGAGAGAGCCCACGAGCAGCAACAAAGACCCAACACAGCCAAAAAAAAAAATTTGCATCTGCTAATCCCAAAGGGGGGGTCCGCGCACCTAGAGCCCGTGCTCCGCAACAAGAGAAGCCACCGCAATGAGAAGCCCAGGCGCCGCAACAAAGAGAAGCTCCCACTCATCGCAACTAGAGACAGCCCGCGAGCAGCAACAAAGACCCAACACAGCCAAAAAAAAAAAATTTGCATCTGCTAATCCCAAAGGGGGGGAACCTCTCTAGACATAAACATTTGGATTAATAACAAAGAATTATAAAAAGATGCACTCTTATCAGATGAAGGACACCAGTGTGAGGTCTCAACCACAATTCTAGGCCTTGAGTCCCTTGATCTCCTCAATTCTGATGACCTTCACCTCTACTCTGCTTCAAAAACTGAACTTAATGGCAAGACCGGGGGCCTTGCCAACTATCCAGAACTTCTCTGCATATGAACTGTTGAGTGTCAAGATCCCATTCACCGTGGATAACTCGCCATTCTTACGACTCTACTGTTCATTTATTCCCAACTTCCTTTCAACATCTTCTGAGACTCCTAGGACCCTGACCGCTTAACGTTCTCTCGGTCTGTGAATGGCCATCCAGGTTTACTTGTCCTCTCCCTAGCCTAGAGCCCACAGGCCAGCCTGTAGTTATACTGACCAGTATCCTCAATTCTCTGCCTCCTCATTCCTCCTAACACACCCAGCCCACATGACCCAAACTCAAGATCAGTCCAGTTATAATTCTCCGACCAGGCTTTGTTTTTGTTTTTGGTTTTTTTTGCGGTACGCGGGCCTCTCACTGTTGTGGCCTCTCCCATCGTGGAGCACAGGCTCCGGACGCGCAGGCTCAGTGGCCATGGCTCACGGGCCCAGCCGCTCCGCGGCATGTAGGATCTTCCCAGACCGGGGCACGAACCCGTGTCCCCTGTATCGGCAGGCGGACTCTCAACCACTGAGCCACTAGGGAAGCCCTTCGGGCAGGCTTTGGATCCCACCAACCACCTCCTAAGGCACTTGGCTCCTTCAATCGTGTTCCTACACCTTCACTTCTATCAATACTACTATTTCTTCCCAACACATATATGTTGTTAAATATCTCCCTAGGTTCCCAGTTCGTTCTCTAGCAGCTGATTCTTCAAAAGTCGTTTCCACCACTTCTCTCTACTTGCTCGCCATCAATTCACTCCTCGACCAAAGTAACCCGGCTTCTGCCGCCATTACCTTATCCAAACTGCATTTGTTAAGATTATCGATGTTGTTCATCTTGCCCAGTCCAAGGAATCCTTTCTAATTCTTACCTTTTATGACTCTGCCCTGTGGCATCTGAAATGCTTGATCCTTCCTTCCTGCTCTAAATTCTCAGCTTGCCTTTTAAAACACCAGTGTTGCCTGGGGCTGCATCCTTGCCCTCTCCTCTTCTCACTCTATAGACCCTTCGGGTGTAAACCCACTCAAACCCAGGACGGCAACTACTCCCAAGACTAATAAACAGGTACCATCTAGCTTAGATGTTTTTGAGGAACGGAGACCCCATATGCAGTTTAAAAATGTAGACTCTGAATTCAGACAAACTCGCATCCAAGTCCTGTCTCTGCCCTTAGCCGCTCTCTGGCCATCAGAAAGTTATCTTACTTAAACCTCAGTCTCCTCAGCTACAGAATGGGAGTAATCATATCACTGGTGTCTATGCTAGAGTTCTTTTGAGCATTAGCACATGTAAATTATTTCTTTTGAAATAATACATGTAAAAGCACATACTTAATAACGTTCAACAATGTTAGCTACCGTTGTTGTTATTAAAGGATTTTTTAAAATCTAAAAGCCTCCAAAGCAACTCAAACTTCATGTAATAAAAAAAATTAACTTGGGACTTCCCTGGCGGTCCAGTGGTTAAGATTCTGCAACCCCTCTGCAGGGGGCATGGGTTCGATCCCTGGTCGGGGAACAAAGATCCCGTATGACACAAGGTGCAGCAATAAAAACAAACAAAAATCCCCCCATGAACTTAATGCCCTCATGCTCCTCCTTCATTGTAGTAATAATCATAATAGCTTCTGTCTTTCAAGTTTTAATTTTTATCACTAATCTGCAAGTTAAATATTAGCGACCCCATTTCACATATAAGGAAACTGAGGCTTAGAGAAGTTAATTACTCTGCTGGAGGTGGCAGGAAAGTGATGGTTAGGATTCAGACCCTGGTCCTTCTGACTCCAAAGTGAATGCTTCCTGGCCCTGATATCTGACTTTAGTGTTCGAGTTCCACACCAAAACCCAGGGCATTTATTCTGGACTTCTTCCGTCTTAGCCACATCTAGCAATGTGCTGGGGAACTGGCTCTCATGCAAAAAAGAAAAATCTCCTGATTTGCAGCATTTGCTGATTTCAAGCTACCAAGGTGACATCAGGGCAGAGCTGGCTTGAGGGCCTGCACCAGCAGCTCCAGCAGACTACCGGATCCGTAAGGCCCCAAATCCTGTTAATTCAGATCTAGATAACTTGACTGACAGCAATTTTCCAAAAACAACTTAGTCAAAATCAGGTTGCTGAAAACAACAAAGTATACCGTTTGGTGACAGGCTGCAGACTTTTTCTCTTTTTATTTGCTAATCTCTCCAGCCTCCACACCCCTCAGCCTTCCCCCTCCACACTCCAGCCTGACCGGACAGCTCTCCACTCCTGCCAGGCACCATGGTCTCCACACCTGCAGTGCCCTTGGCCTGGAACGTCTATCCCTCCGGCCTGCCGTCTTTCCCTGGCTGCCTCCTATTCTCACCTTTCAGTTTAGGCATCAGCCACGGGGGATTACCGGGAACAGAGTAAATGTCAAACAATGGGAGTTAAGTTGGAATAGTGCAAATGTGAGACAATTGGAAGACTGCTTAAACAAATTATACTAGTTTTCAAAACACACATGGCATGACCCTATTTCAGTAGGGAAAAATGTACATAGACACAGAGAAGGATCTGAGAAGCTAGTCTCTAGGGGTTTTAGCAGTGATTTTCTAAATAATGGGTGGGATTCTGTGCATTTTTTTTTTTTTGTCTATAGTTTCCGTAATAAGCATGCATTGTTTTTGTAATAAGAAAACCTATTTCTATACAGCCCTTTTATTGTTAATGTCTTTGTATTCCAATTTTTCACAATGATAGACCATTCTGGACAAGGATGAGTGGCTGACTATTCATTCGATAGAAAAAGAACCTGGAAAATAATGGAAAACAGGTAATTGTGTGTGCATGTGCTTTAAAATGACACGTTCATTATGTTACAGTTCTGGAGGTCAGAAGTCCGAAATGAGTCTCACTGGGATATAATCAAGGTGTCAGCAGGGCTGCGTTCCTTTCTGTGGCTCTACAGGAGAATCCATTCACTTGCCTGTTTCAGGTTCTAGAAGCTGCCTGCATTCCTTGGCCCATGGCCCCCTTCCTCTAACTTCCGAGCCAGCAATGTTGGCCTGAGTCCTTCTCACACTGCAGTCTCCCTAATTCTGATTCTCCTGCCTCCATCTTCCCCATTTAAGAACCCTTGTGATTACACTGGGTTCACCTGGATCCGCCAGACTAATCTTGTTAGCTGATTTGCAGCCCTATTTCCCAGCTGCAACTGTAATCCCCCGGCCAGGCCATGTGCCCTCTGCCCCAGTAACACAAACTCCATGTCCCTGAACATGTCATGTGGCTTCAGTTCTCCACGCCTCTGCATGTGCTATGTGCTCTGAAATGCCTTTAAAACACATATCTGCACACACAGCGCGACACAATGTGATAAACATGATCACATCATAGACCATCAGTAATAATACTATCTGCCCTGTGGACATGATTGTGCCTTCCTCACCTTGGCATTCTGAGTGTCTCTGGAACTCAGGTACCCAAAGCGTGCTCTGTATACCAGCAGTATCAGTATTACTTGGGACTGTGGCTACTAGATATGCACATTTTCAGGCCCTGCCACAATATCTACTGAATGGGCAACTCTGAGGATGGGGTCCAGGAGGCGTGTTTAAAAAGTCCTCCAGGTGATTCTCATGCACCAAAAGTTTCAGAAGCACTGACCCAGGTCCTCCTTAATGCTTGTTGAATGAACTGATAAATGGTTAAAAACCTGTGATGCTCCTTTACATTTTTAAAAACATACCTCCAGTCCAAGCTTTTGCTCTTATATGTGTCAACCTGGACCGATGTATATGTATATACATAAATAAAATAAATAACCAATCTTTTCAAGATGTCCAGTGAAATTTGACTCATTGGATCACTATAGGACATTACACTTTCTTCTCTATAAACAGGCAGTTAACACAGGGCTTCATTTATTATTTGTTAGTTGTTCAGCAGCTACATTTGCATTACAGTTCTGAATTTTGGTTGCAGGAACAGAACCCCAGGAAGGTAAACTCACAGTGCCTTGCCTAGGACCACACAGTAATTTAACGGGAGGCCAGGTTCAGACTGAGCAGCCTTGGAATTTCCCCCTATGGCTGAGTGTACTGAGTCACAATGCTGTTCTACCTTCAGGTATATCGCGGTAATTAACTTGGTATAGAGACCTCAGGTTACAGTAAATACTTTGTTTTGTGGTCAGGTAATTAAATGTGTAAAGGTCCCTACCCTCTATTTGATCATTGCCTAAAGGACATTCCTATGGGGCCAGAAGTGATTTGTTGTTGTTGTAATATAGGCAGTCTTTTTACATCTCCCTCTGTAGCTGCTGAAATCTTGGCTGGCACCCAAATGCCCCACTTGGGTTTTGTTCAGGAAAGATTTCTTCCAGCTGCTTTATTTGTTGCACAATTACATGTATGAGCTTCCAGAATGTACAAGATCACAAGTCAAATGAAAGGCTTCGGTTCCCAGTTCGCATAAAAGAGATAAAATTTGAAACCAAGGAAACAACAAAACATGGCTAAATGAAGGGCTAAGTAGAAACGAGACTGAATAGTATTCTTACTAAAAGGTTAGCACGTGCCAAAACTCAAAGGAAAATGAGACACCATGGGGTAATCATAGTATCCTTGTGCTATATTTATGGCCACACTTGCAAAGGGACTCAGACTTCCTCTTTAACATTTACAATTTGGGGCACAGCAAGCTCATAGAAACAAAAATATATACCTGTATTTAAGCAACTATACTCCAATAAAGATGTTAAAAAAATAAATATATACATATATACGTGTACTTAAAAATAAAAACGTTCATAGCAGTATTATTCACAATAACCAAAAGGTGGAAACAACCCAAGTGTCCATCAACAGATGAACAGATAATGTGTTATATACACACAATGGAATAGTACTCAGCCTTTTAAAGAAAGGAAATTCCTTTTAAATGTGGATGGCCCTTGAGGACATGATGCTAAGTGAAATAAGCCAGTCAAAAATGAGAAATACTGTATGATATTACTGATATGAAGTACCTCGAGTAGTCTAACTCACAGAAACAGAAAGGAGAACGGTGGTTGCCAGGGGCTGGAGGGAGGGGAAATGGGAATTTGTTTTGCAAAATGAGAAATTTGTAGAAACTAGTTGTACAACAATATGAATATAGCTAATGTTATGGTACTATCCACTTAAAAATGGTAAAAAGAAAATAAATAAATAAATACAACCACATATACAGGACTTCTGTTTTAAGGATTGGAAGAGTATATTTAAAAATGAAGTGAGGTATCCTGGAGATTGGCCATGATTTATGTCAAGAGCCTGAGGATCAGGGTAAACAGGCAGGTCTAAATGGAAAATGTAAAGTAAGGGGAGCGGGAGTCCACGGTTACTTGTGGCAGATGGAAGAGTAACTGAAGAATCTGCAGATAAAGATAGGACGTGAGAGGAAGGTGACCTTTGGCACAAACATGGAGAGTTGGACCAAAGGAGGAAAAAAAATCATCAAACGCCAAAAAAAAAAAAGTCTGGAAAATTTAAGAAGCAAAAATTGGAGGTTTCATGAATTGCAAAATCGGGTTGGCCAAAAAGACCATTTGAGTTTTTAACAGAAGAAACCAAATGGACTTTTTGGCCAACCCAATATATACTGGAAAGTATTTAGAAGTCGATGGAGTCCCAAACATCATTTGAGCTTCAAACACATCACACACGTATCCACTGTGATTAAGCCTCGCAAGCTTGCTATCGGATTGGCCAAAAAGTGCGTTCGGGTTTTCCCCACATCTCACAAAAACCCGAATGCACTTTTTGGCCAGCCCAAATATATCACAAATGGGACAACTGGTGTATGTAAAGATCAAACACAGTGAGACCTTCAGAAGATCATGCGTAAGCAGTGAAGACGCTCTTATCTGAAGCCATCTGGACCAAAAGTCAATCAGCCAATTAAAAAAAATCTGTTGAAAAGGGGAAACATGCGAAAAATGGACACAGCCAGTTGTGGATGCTGGGGACCATCACATCCCCCAACTGGAAGTGTCACCTGCTGAGAGTAGACAGGTGAGAACCTCCTGAGCTTCACTTCCAGCCAAAGGAAGTTGCCTTGCTCAAGGTGATGCCCACCTCCACTGGGGGGTAGCCCACACCCCACGTCTGGTCAATGCAGGAGGACAGTATGAACTGCCTCACTCTGCCACATCTCTGAAGAGCGGTCGGCACTAGCATCCCCACGCCACTGGCTGAGGCCTGAGCTTCAATTCTCCTTCTATTAGTCCTGCCTCTCTCACTCCCATCCAGGCCTGGTTCCAAGAGCGCTCACTCCCCAGCAAGCTTCCTGCATGCAGATCTCCATCTCAGAGCCTGTTTCCCCGGAGCCCAATCTAAGACACACACATAACTTAAACGGTTAATTTAAAATTTTAAATATAAACATGCTTTCAGGGCTTCCCTGGTGACACAGTACTTGAGAGTCCGCCTGCCGATGCAGGGGACACCGGTTCGTGCCCCGGTCCGGGAGGATCCTACGCGCCGCAGAGCGGCTGGGCCCGTGAGCCATGGCCGCTGGGCCTGCGCATCTGGAGCCTGTGCTCCGCGGCGGGAGAGGCCACAGCAGTGAGAGGCCCGCGTACTGCAAAAAACACACACACACACACAAAACATGCATTCATTCTCTGATATTTTGATCTATGCCAAAGCCTTCATCTTCGAGAACCGGTCCATGGATCAGCATGCTTTGTTCTCTTTCTTGCATAAACTACACCTAAAATTTTAGAATTACCTATTATTTCCGATTTTGGAACTTAAAGACCACTAGAAAACAACCTAGATGTGGAATTCCTCTAGCGTTTTAAATTCCACCAATCCTTAACAGGTATCTCATCCACAGTTAATGTGACAGATTAAAACAACTTTTTAATTTAATAAACTACATATAAAATTTACCATCTTCATTCAGTCGTATTAAGTGGTACATTCATATTGTTTCACAGCCATCACTACCATCCATCTCCAGAACTCATTTCATCTTGCAAAACTGAAACTCTGTCCCCATTAAATAATAACTCTCCATTCCCCCTTTCTCCTCAGTCCCTGGCAACCACTATTCTACTTTCTGTCTCCATGAAAATAACGATTCGAGGTACCTTGGAAGTTTTTCTTTAATTTATTGAGTTACCTTTATTAAGTCTTTCCAAAATTTATTCTGTATAGAAAAAGCAGCTGTGGGTCTTCCCTGGCAGTCCAGTGGTTAGGCCTCTGCGCTTACACTGCAGGGGGCACGGGTTCAATCCCTGGTCAAGGAACTAAGATCCCACGTACCACACGGCCAAAAAACTAAATACATATATACAAATGTACATGCATACAAGTTAAAAAAAAAAGCACTGTCTTTTTGGATTGCACTTACATCCTGTTTGCTTAATGTTTAATTAAATCACCTAATTACAATTATAAGTTCAACTGGCATAAATAGGTTTGAGAACAAACAACACAGAACAGGTCTGGGGACAAATACAACTCAGACAGCTGGAGAAGTACATGAGGGCGCTAGAGAGAACGCTCCGATTACAAGTGTTCAACATGCTGTGGGCAGCCACTAGAGGGCTCTGCACAGGGACTGGAAGCTTCCTTTAAGCTGCTGAACTGGTTAAGAGAGCTGCTTCTACTGTATAAAAATAGATATTGATAGCATTTATTGAGCACCTATTATGTTCCAGACATTGTGCTAAGCATGTAACTGGCATTGTGTCACTTAATGTCCATAATCCGTAAGGCAAATATTATCATCTTCATTTTATAATACCTACAGGAAACTGAGGCACAGAGAAGTACTCAATCAATTTATCCAGAGTTGCACCACTAAGAAGTGGCACAGCTGAGATTTTCAAGTTGGTGTGAATCCAAAACCTGTCCCCACTCTACCTGCCACACTGGCTCTTCAAATGAATATTAAATAAAAGGTGTAACAAGAATAAAACCACAGAAGCGAGCCTTTGTTTTCTATTGGCATCACACAAAATGACAAAATATGTCACAGGTAGTTTTTTTAAGACTATAATTTAACAAACGGGATGCACTTAAATTCTCGTAAGACAGGACTGTAGGTAACACAATCTGCAATTGTTATTTGTTTATATAGGAATGATTTCAGTTAATCAAAGACAGAAGAGTTTAGGCAGTATTTGTAAGGAAAGAGCTGAAGTCAGACATTTTAATTATGCTATCAGATTAGCACAAAAAAGAGAATAAGCTGGAAAGTTTACAGAATATAATAAAAGCTAAGTATGTTGTGTCTCAAGATAACTCTTTGGATCAAGAAAAAGAGAGAGAGAGCACATCTAAAATAATTCATAGAATCAGATAATAAGTGACTAATCAAAGAGCTCTCATTACAACCATCTATATCAACACCCACATGGAAAAACCAAGCTATAGGTTTTTTTGGCCACACTGCACGGCATGCAGAATCTTAGTTCCCCGACCAGGGATTGAACCCATGCTCCCTGCAGTGGAAGCGCGGAGCCCTAACCACTGGACTGCAGGGCATTCCCTTTTTTTTTTTTTTTTCCCAACCTACAGTTTTATTAGAAGCATTTTCCCAAGAAAATAAAGCATGAATTTGTGGTTGTCTTTTAAAAAGAAAAATGAATGACAATTCAAAATAGATACAGACAACACTGAAAGCTAACCAAACAAAAAAAAAAAGGGAGGTATTTAAGACTGCCAAATCATGAGTACAAGCAAGCTCCATTTAGCAGCCTCTGGGAGACCTGGCAGAGAGATGAGCCCTCGTCATCCAGGACAACGTGGCAGCTCCCTTCTACATCTACAAGCAAGAGGTCACTCATTACTCCCCAGTCCATCCAGGATGTTGAGATATAATGACAGCTATAGAGATTCCCAACAGAACAGCACAGCCAAGAAAGGCTGCCTGTACCACTGGGCTCTTTTCTACACCAACAATCCATGAACCATCAACAGAAACGCCTCTAAGACCTAGGCTCTCTCCCAGATACCCTGACAACTCCTCTCTCATGGGGCCATCTGACCTTGATGCCCATTTCTAGACAGAACACCTTCCCTGGTTGTCCCACAGACACATCCCAAGTTGACATCATCATAAACCCCACACCTGCTCCTCCTCCTGCGTCCCCTGTCACCCTGAATGGAGCCACCATTCACTCAGATTCCCAGGACAGGGCCTTGGGCCCATCCTCAACTCCTCCACCTTCCATATCCTGCTGCCATGGTGATTTACATGCAAAACATCACTTGAATGCATGTGCTCTTCCACTACTCCCTTAGTTTAGGACCTAGACTCTTGCAAGAAGGTTTCTTAGTGGTGATCAGTTTGGTCAGGGGATCAGATAGACAATCTCCTCATTTACTGAGCTCCAACTTCATATCTAAATACCATGTTTGATTCCTTTGAATCAACCAGGGTAGAATTCCTGGAAAAAATGGGAAAAGAGAAAGGAGATTTTCCCTTAGCAATTTAGGTGTGAGAAACTTTTTGCATCCCACTTAGAGATGAAAGAACATCAGGTTAACACCAAAAATTCATTTGTAGCCCAAATATAATAGGCCAGTTTATTTTCAATAGCCTTTTATTCAATCAGCAAACTGTCTCCTTCTAGCAACCTCTCTTAAATCACAGTGATTCATTCTGGGTAAACACAGAGACACCGCCTAAGGAATTTCTCCCAGGTGAAATCTGTAAGGGTGCTACTTGGGCCTCCCAACACAGGTACCTCCTAGAGTCTTCCCAACACCATCTATGCTGATGAACAAAACATAGACCTGACTTTGAAACACAAACTCTGCCACTTACTAACTGCAGGGCTTCAATCAAGTTACACAATCTTACAGAGAAAAAGAAGACAATGGTACTTAGTTGTATATAAGGCTTGTTAAGTTTAACAAAAAACAGATCAGCTAAGGGCCAGGCATTGCCTTGAGCACCTGAGATTCAAAGATGAAAGTCACAGCTCTGCCCCTTGCACTTCCAGTCTAGTGGGACAGACAGATACGGACCAACAAGTGTGACAACATATGTGAGTGCTGCAATCAAGATGTGAGCAAGTTCCATGAAGAGGTAAGGCTGGGGATGATGGAGGAGAACTGAAAGAGAACTTATTTGAAATGGGATAATTATGTAAACACCTGATACCTGGCTCACTTAAAAAAAGCTTTTTGGTTGTTTTCTTAAAATTAATTAATTAATTTTTAAATTATTATTATTTTTTAATATCAGGTGGATCCCACATGCCACGGAGCGGCTGGGCCCATGAGCCATGGCCACTGAGCCTGCGCGTCCGGAGCCTCTGCTCCACCGTGGCAGAGGCCGCGACAGTGAGAGGCCCGCGTACCACACACACACACAAAAAAAACCACACATACACAAAACACCTGATGGTCACTCTATTATGAAGACACT
Source organism: Neophocaena asiaeorientalis asiaeorientalis (assembly GCF_003031525.2). NCBI lineage: Eukaryota > Metazoa > Chordata > Mammalia > Artiodactyla > Phocoenidae > Neophocaena > Neophocaena asiaeorientalis. The sequence continues at coordinate 2,687,370 of NW_020185338.1, read as the reverse complement.
CAAAGAGCCCTGACAAGAGGGCCTCATGCAAACAAAAGACAATAAATTACCAGGTGTCTGAAGGAGGCACCTGGGAAGTGAATCCTCCAGCCCCAGTCAAACCTTCAGATGACTGTGGTCCTGGCCAACATCTTGAGTGTAACCTCATGAGAGGACAGGAGTCAGAACCACCTGCTAAGCCATTCCCAGATTCCTGACCCACAGGTATTATGTGAGGCACTAAATATTAATATTTATTGCTTTAATCTGCTAAGTATCAGGGTAATTTGTTATTCAAAAATTCATAACTAAGACACAGGTCAATAGGGTATTAGTGATAAGGTTTTCGTATTCAGGACAGCATAATTTTCTTAGTTAAAAACCAATTCCATTTCTTTTCTCTGGAGCACAGAAATATGATACACACGATGGTAGGTTGTGAGGCAATGAGGAGTTAATGCTGGTTCTACTTCTTTCCTTGCCTCACATCACCACCCTCCAAAGGAAACTATAGTTTAAAATACCAGAATTATATAACTAAAAGAGAGTGATGTGTTGTGACTTCTTAAAGACAATTTAAAACAAGGTATATGGCAAGGCAAGTAATAATGAAAGCAAATGAGTTATCACTAGATTGTAAGAATTAAGCGAATAAAGCACCGTAGTTCTAGCCACAATTATTGGTAACAAACTATGAGTTTTGAATTTATCAGAACTGATGATTTGGGCCCTCAATCTATTTCATTTCTTTAAAAATATAATTTATTATGGGTAGTATAAATTAGTATTTAAAGTTTCGAGGTGTTTTATCTGTAGCCAAAAGAAAGGGCATTTTATTCTCATTTATTATTGATCTCAAAATTAAGATTCATTTATTCACACACATTTACTGTACACCTAATTTCTTCCAGAAATTCCCCTAGGGTTTGGGAATGAACTGATGGAAACTATAATCTGTGACCTCCAGGAACTCACAGAGGGTAGACCACTGCTTCTCATATGAGCCTGACCTATTTTTAAATATGGATGCAAAGGCCGATTTCTAGAAACTCAAATATTGACGGCGGGGGAGTGGGACCTGGAGATCTCCATGGTTTTACACTCATAAATGCTTCTGATGCTTGGTCCGATGGTTCCCCACCACCAGGGTGGACGATAATACAGTACAGCCCATTTACTCGATCATCAAATATTTACTGAGCACCTGATCTGTACCGAGGGTGCTGGCTGCTGGGGGGTGGGTGGTGGGTGAGGCTGTATACCAGAAAATACACAACATGAAGTTAGAAGGAGAAGAGAGTCAGTCAAATGAAGGAACAGATGATGTTCCATCATTAGCAGAGCACCTCCAAATGTGGAATCACACCGTACGGTAGGCTTGGTGACTAAGTTAAATGATAAAGTATATTCACGGATTCTGATTTTTTTTATTCGAAAGAGACCTAATTGACCCAACATCACGCAGCAAAGAAGGGAACTGAATCTAGGTCCTGTGACTCCAGTTCTTACGCACTTTTTTCTTGATCGGTTCCTCTCAGGAGTAAAGCACATCTTCAAGGACCAGAACAAGAACAAAGAATATTTCTCAATTCTAAAAAGCTTGTGTTGTTAGTACAGGCATACTATATCTTAGGAGCTATCAATCTGGGGCGTTTTTGAAAAGATGCAATCAGTGAAGAAAAAATCAAGGTGGATGTGAAAAATGTCTTTGAAGCTATTTCAGTTGCTACTGCCGGAAAATGTTTGAATTTCAACTCTAGTAGGCATAAAATAAGCTTACAGAAAACACTGGTTTTGGAATCTGAATCAATGACCTAGAAATAAATCTCCAAGAGGGATAAGAAAATTTTGAAAGAGTAGAATCAAAGAAAATAAAACTGTTATCTCTAAATGGTTTGTAAAAATAATGTTTTGGGTTACAGTTGGAAATAGGTTCATTTTAGAGCTACAGGTATTAATGATATACTGGAATTTTGTGACATAACACTAGACAGCTAAGGAGTAGATTTCCTTCAAAGGGGTTTATCACTGGACATAATTGAAGGAAGGATCTTGTCTTACAATCTCACCAATAATAAAAAAAATCTTCTCCCTATTCTGGGTCTTTGCCATCTGGCATCTACTCCTGCTACTTTCCTGAGGTTACTCAGACCTCTTATTTTTTGATTTCTCTGCTCACCCTGTCTTCCTGAAACATTGTCTTCCCTTTGTTCCCATGAAACTGTAGGTTCCTGGCTCTCCTCTGACCTCTCCTTGCCTGGCTTCCCTCCGAATCATGGGCATTCTCTCAAGGTTTTGTCTGGTCTGCTTCTCTTTCTAATCCTGCATTTATGCTAACATGCGACCATGATTCTCCCACTCACACAGGCTCCCCAGCCCCAGGAGCTAACTGGCATTGCTTTGGCATTGCTTCCCAATATCCAATCAGCTTTTGAGGCTATCAGATTCTTTCTGTGTAACATTCCTAAGACTTGACCTTCCCTTCATATGTCCATTTCCTTTACTCTGGAACCTCATCGATTAAGCCCTAGTCAGTTACCATGGCTTCCTGTGGGCCAGCTCGTCATTCTCTGTACATCCTGCAGCCTGAGGCCACATGAAGATCCTTTTCATCATGCCCCTTCCTTGTCCACGGATCAGTACATACCTTGCTGAATCCAACCTCAGTGCCCCATACCTGGAATGACTTTCCCCTTTGTAAGCCAAATATTCTGCTTTCTCCAAGATCCAACATGAAATTCCTTCTCGGATGATACCAACCTAATCCTCTTCCACGGTGAATTTTAATTTCCTCAGCAATCATATCTGGATCACTCTGTCTCACACTCGCTTTATTGCAACTAAAGGGCAGTTCTTGTAGAGACTACCATAATGGGGGGTGGGCAGCAAAAGCATCTCCATGTTTGCTAAATTGAACTGAATTTACTGCAGCTCTGCCAAAATTCAATTTAAATTATATAAAGATTGAAGGAACGTAGAAAGCAGATCTTGCTTCAACCATAACAGTTATTACTTCAATTTCTTAAAGTATAATAACAGAAATAGATACACACTAAAAGCATTTTTTAAATTAGGAAAATCAATGGAACAAAAATCTTTATATATTCTTCTTCGTTTTCTCTCCCCTGACATTTTAGGTGATCTTATCACTCCAATTACAAGACGGTCTTTTGGCATCTGAAGAGCTAAGGATGGATGACAATGAATCGGTGGACTCAAGTATGTGAAGGATGAATTGTATCCAGAAGGCTGTGGGTCAGAGAGAGATTTTCCAAATGGGAAATGAATTCTGACAGGAAGCTGCCTGCTGGGAAATGAAGGAAGGCTTTGAAAAGCTAGCAATCTTGATCAAATTGTAGTTGTGTTGACTGGTCAGAAATACACATGTGGAATCTACAATGCAGAAGTTGTTCTGAAAAGAACTTAATTATGCAGAAGAGGAAGCCAAAGATCTTTTAAAATGTGATCATCCACATCGTCAAACGTGTTAATACGTCACAGATAACAGGTCTGTCTCACAAAATAACCTATGTTCAAAAGTTCTTTGCGAGACTCATAAATCTTACCTCCTTCAAATCAAGATTAGCTCCTGACTAGGTAAAACTAGCAGGAAGTTGCTTTAATAAGATAGATTGTTTAAAAAAATGTGAAAATTAAAATCATACACATGTATTTATACCTAATCTCTTCTCTATTATTTCTTTCTAATCATATGTGAAATGTTGTTTTCATTCATTCACTGAACATTTATTGAACACTGTCCAAAGCTCCAGGGATTCAATGATTCCTACCCAAAATGAACTCACAGGCCAAAGAGGGGCACTCACAGGCTCAGTGGAAAGAAATGGAGAGTAAAGAACAGGAAATAACTAAAACGGAAGAAGTAACACTTAAATGGAAAATTTTATGTTTACTCCTAATTTACTAATTAAAGAATAATCCAACAAATCAATGTCAAATAAAGCCAGTGAAGAACTCTGCCAACTTGATCACAGTCAGATTCAGTTTTCTGAAATTCTCATATGTGAATGTGTCAAGCCAAGACAGCAGTGAGGAACAGTCTGGAACACTTAAAGATGCTGAAAAATAGTGACTGTGTAGGTAGAACAGGCTTTAGCACCTACAGATAAGAAATGGTTCCTACATTTATTTCACAAGAAATATAACTGTTGATACTTTTATCTTCTAGCTTGCTTTTGGCAATAGTTTATCACTATAAAAGAAATTTAGAATTATATATCATTATAAAACAATTCTAAAAGGACAACAGGGAATCATTACAGAAATTTTGGAAAATAACAAACGGTCGGAAGTGATCCATATAACCAAATCCTAACAATTCTACAGGAAACTGTGATACAACAAAGAAATTCTTGGAATCAAACAATATGCTCAATAATAATTTTAGGGAAACTGGAATAAAAGGCAACTGCAAAAGCAAAGTTACCTGGTGGCCTGGGGAGCTCTCCCCTTCCCTGCTGTATCTGAGCCTCTCCCATCCTCTGCAGGACCACCCGTCACCCCAGAAACTGCTCCCTCTTCTGAACTGCTTATTTCATCTTACCCAGTGGAACCAGACAGTGAATAACCTGCTACTATTTATTTTCCATGTTTTCGCCTTTTCCCCCCAAATAGATCATATGCTGTTTCCTGAGGACAGGAAGTACGCCTTCTATTTCTCTGTATCCCCAGCAAATGGGAAGCACCCTGCACAGGATAAATGTTTGTTGATGAGGGTGCATATGCTCATTTTTAATGCTTATGTGAATATTAACAAAATCTAGTTGGTTACTATTTTGAAGAAAGGACCTGGGGCTAAAATCTTCTAATATTATATATTTTGCCTTATTTGGCAAGATTTCTGAAGCAGTCAGTAGAGCTTTGTATTATTTAGCCAAGTAAAAATGGTAATAGAACAATTCTCATTAAAAAAGTAAAAATTCATTTATTCTGAATTTTGAAATCTCTAAACTTCGATAAAATATACAGAGAACAAAAGGTTATCAAACCTTTCACTAACCAGTAACCCATATTTGTCCTTCCCCTCTGCTAAACTCCAGTTTATAAAGTCATTCTAATATATCAGTGAGGAACACTGTTTAAAAAAATTTTAATAACAGTTTTAAATAATGCATAATTATATGGGGATATATGTAGATGGATAGCTGATTCACTTTGTTATAAAGCAGAAACTAACACACCATTGTAAAGCAATTATACTCCAATAAAGATGTTAAAAAATAAATAATGCACGGCTTCCCTGGTGATGCAGTGGTTGAGAGTCCGCCTGCCAATGCAGGGGACACGGGTTCGTGCCCTGGTCCGGGAAGATCCCACATGCCACGGAGCAGCTGGGCCCGTGAGCCATGGCCCCTGGGCCTGCGCTCCGCAACGGGAGAGGCCACAACAGTGAGAGGCCCGCGTACCGGAAAAAAAAAAGCATTAATTGTCCTAACCAAAAAGGACCCACACCTTTTTTGAATTCCACCTAGCACACCCCCTACACTTAGCCTATGTAAACTTCAGACTCCCAGGTTCAAATGCCAACAGCACAGGCGTGTCAGAGACAAAACTCACTGTGTAATCTGAGAGCCGACTGAGATCAGCTACACTGAGGAAATGAGACTTGGGATGGGTGGGGGAAGAGAGAGGAAGCAGCAGGTGATTCTGGAGCAGTGCGATCAGAGGGCTCTGGGGACCCCTGAGGGAGGAGGACACGAAAGAAAGGGTGAGCCCAGAGCCCAGAAAGGCAGAGGAAAAGCTCCCCCTCCTTCTCTCTCGGCATTTTAACGCTGACAGGCCCACAGGCATTAGGGCGGGATTAAAGATGCTGGTGGGCTAGCCTGGGAAACTAAGCAGCAGTCTACTACACTCCAAGCTCCAGATTCCACTTTCCCAAACTTTAGAAACCAATCCGTTCTTAGTTGGGGGCTATACTCTGTCACTTCCAAAAGGGAAAAGTGTGTACTAAGCCCATAGTAAGTGTGCCATAAACACCCATTTAACTGATGGATCAACAGTGTACGATCTGATCACTGCCTCAAAGAACCTGATCCCTGGGGAGAAACTCAGGACTAAACGAAAGGAAACGTTTCTTTTTGATCATCTTCCAAGACCTGCGCGTAGTTTGTGAGAGTGGCCTGCGTTTCGAATTATGCATTATATTTCAACCATCACTGCGCATGAGATTGTGTGGTCCTCAGGAAGTTTATGATATGAGATATTCCTACTACAAGGATCTTGATTCTGCATCAAGCTCCACCAAAAGAAGGCATGTATAAGTACATATCGAGGTAAAAGTACCCCATAGAGCTGAGGAGTGAACCTCTCCTGTCAAACGCTTTCCTGGAAACACTACAGCTGGGGGTTCTCTCCCTGAGTCATAAACACCCAGCACTCGCCTTCCAGGTGCTGCCAGACTGAGGCACCCTCCGGTGCAGGGTCCTCCTGCTATCTTTCTGCTGCAGTTCCTTGTTTTAAGTGCTCTGTAAGTCAGATTAAAGTATTTGTTTATTTTTTCAGTAGCCAACTAAAAATAAATCTGCAAGCTAAGGATAAAAAAAGACACTTCAAACTCTGCCTTTGAAGCCCATTTCATGGCAAGTAATTGACTTCCCTCCTAGGGACCAGTTATAGATCAGGGGGAAAACAGCATTCAGAGCTTTCACCAGAATACCAGAGACTGAAACACGATTCGCACCCAGCTTACTTTCTCCTAGAAACAAAGGTGTGCATGCCCTGTCTCCTTCCCTCACGCGAAAGAACTATCACCATGTTTAGCAAAATAAAAATCTCTCTAAGGTGCTTGTCCCTCCTCCTCATACTTTAGGAATGTTACCTCCAGCTTTTCCAAAAATATCAACCACCCAGATACCAACGACAGGGTTTTGATAAGAAGAAAAAGTATAAGATTCACTAAAAAAGAGGGGTAACGGGATCTCGGCAACGTAGTCTCCCTCCTGCCTGCAGGCCACAGAGCTTGCCCACTTGTCCCTACTATGTAACTTCCTATCGCCACAACCCTGTGGCATTCTGATATCCATCAGATAAAAACATTCTGTATGCTCACATGACACTGTTAGAATTAACGGATGAGATGACAAGGCTGTCACACTGCTAAAAGTATGAGCTGTAGTATCCACAAACAGACTGCATTCTGGCTGGGAGAACGTGAAGTTACTGCACTTCTCTCTAAGCCCTGCTTCAATAAACAAAACGGGGGTGATGATAACAGCCACCCTGGGGCTGCTGAAAAGAGTAAATGAAACAAAGTATGAAAAGCGTTTAGTCTCCAGTAGGTGATAAAAATATTTAGCGGTAGTATGATGACAACCTAAGGGTGACCTCACAAAGAATCTAGTGTCTTAACTCTCAAGGTCAGCTAGAGAAGGGTTGGAGAGCTCCCAGAGGTCTTGTGTGGGGTTGTCAGCAAGGAGCTGCAGCCATTCTTGAGGGACACAGAAGGACAAAATTCTCCTTAGAGTTTTGCCACCTGAGAAAGGCTTGAAGGGCCCTTGCTTTTCTCTTGCCCTCCCTCTCCCTCTCCCTCTCTCTCTCTCGACTAGATAGAAGACAGAGTTAGGAAAGGAAATAAGACTTCTCCATTCCCCTTGGACAGAGAAGTTGGTAGAGTACATATAATATTTCCCCAAATTTCCCAAATGCATGGGTAATGCCCTCTTAGTACTATAAATATACAAAGTGTTTACAGTCTGTTTTTAGGAATAATGAAAAAGAACAGTATCTAGAATTAGACATCAAGCTAAAAATAACTCTTAATTGGTCTTAGTTTAGGCAAATATGAGAGCCTTAATTTGCAAAAATTTCATGATGTATCCTCTCTCCAAGAAAGGTCAAACACTGAACCTCTCCAGTATTTCTTGCACAAAGGTATAGAGATGTACCATTTTCCTATTGCATGTGGTAGGGCTCTCAAGGGAAGACATTATCCTCTACCAAAATCCATATAGAAATCTAACAGATGCTATGCCATTCATAGCAAACCAATAATTTTAATTATAAACTAAATTTCCCTAAGCTGGTCATAAAAATTTATTATGTAATAGTTGATACACACAAAAGAACGAATATATGTTAACAAATAGCTACATTATGAAGCTTGATAATAAAACCAAAACCTGTGAGCCCAACCCCAACTTAAGAACTAGAAAATTTCCAATATTAGTGTAGCCACCTGCGCGCTCCTTCCCGATCTCAGCCCCGTGGCTGGCCTGCAGAAGTAATCGCTTTCTTAAACTTTGAATTTATCATTCCCTTGCTCTTCAAAATATTTTTTTGCAAAGATGGATCTTCAAGTGTGTATTATTTACTTTGGCTAACACTGCAAAAACTTGGAGACCTTTATCTCCAAATGGATCTAATGTTGGCGCCACAGAGCCTAGGATGTCTCAGCTGTTGCCATTCTTCCTTAATAGGCATTATGTGCCCGGCCCCTCATCTCCCAAGAGAGTCAACAGAAGTTCTAAGGATTCTCTCGGTTTGTGCCCACAGCAGTCACAAAATTTCCTGCATTCTCAGAATAGGTGTCTGTCTACACAGCTGCTGTCTGAAATGGGTAGAACTTTCTACCCACCCAATATGGGGGGGGGGGCATGTCACTGCCAGCATCCCATCCTTGTTGATAAAACTGTTAAGAACTGCGAAGGGCCTGAGAATTCAGCCTCCTTGCAAGCTACCAAGGTAGCTTGCCACAGTTTCACGGATGCTGGCAGAAGATCCAGGTCTATTGGTTCAGAGACAAAGGACTTCACTACTCACGGCACAGAAAGCGGCACGAGCATCACACATTTGCATCAGTTTCCTGTACCCCCAGATTCTACGGGGTAGTGTGGATGGGCTCAGATAGATGCCTGTGCACACACAGGGCTGCATCACAGAAGAGGGACCTTGAGCTTATGGCGTCCAGCATGCCTGCCTTTTGTTCTGGAAGGAGACACTAACTCCATCTTCCAAGGATGTTCACTATACAAATATCCTTGAAAAGAGACTGTGGAACAAAAAGCAGTCAGTGCCTTACTCATAAGATGTGTAGAAACAAGAGAGGTCCATAGAGTTCCCATAGTCAACCATTATCTGTTATACTTCAATTAAAATTTTTATTTAAAACGTTTTTAATGGTATGATTGTTTTAAATTCTATCTTGAATCCAGAAGTGACAATCATATTTACAGAGCCTCGTGGAGGAATGTGTGATGATGTGCAGGAAAGGGTCCCCCAAAAGATACTTGTTTATTACAGCTGACAAATATGTACTTTACAGGTTCTGGACTTCAGAGGCTTTGAGGGCATCTTTCTGACTCCGTTTTTTTTTTCTCTACTAAGCAAGAACAGTAATTTTCCTCTGTAATATTAGCTTAGAATTTAATTAATAATTCTAAAAGACATAAAGATCTGCTGTGAGATAGAACTATAAGAATACTGAAAGTTCTAGCCACGGTCTGCATGGCCAGCAAGCTTCCTTGATATGATGTAAGCTCATCTTTACAGTAAAGCCCCTACTTTACATTATCCTACGATTTGCACCTTTTCTTCCCAAATCTGCCAGTTTTCTCATGCTACTGATGTACTGACCTCTTCTTTATATTACCCTGTAATTTATGCCTTTTCTTTAAGTCCATCACCTTCCCTGCATTACTAACAGACTGACCTCCCCTTTATATTATCCTGCAATTTACACCTTTTCCTTCTGACTCCATCAGATTTCCTAATGTCACTCCTAATGTACTGACAGCTCACAATTTGTACTGCATTTCTTGCAATTTGTACTCATTTTTCAGAAAAGCTGGAGGAAAGCTGCCTTGTTACTGTGTGTCTAGGGCTGAAGACCAGAGACTGCTGAGCGTGCGTGCTTCACTACAGGCCTGTGGACAGGGCTCCTGACTTAGGACGGCAATGTTACGAAGTGATGAAAGATGATGAGCTGGGTCCTAAGTTGTTGACTAAGTATCAATAGATGATGAAAAGGAAGATGTACATTTTATTTTATATTTTTAAATTTATTTATTTTAGGCTGCGTTGGGTCTTCGTTGCTGCGCGCGGGCTTTCTCTAGTTGCGGCGAGCGGGGGCTACTCTTCGTTGCGGTGTGCGGGCGTCTCATTGCGGTGGCTTCTCTTGTGGCAGAGCACAGGCTCTAGGCATGTGGGCTTTAGTAGTTGTGGTGCACGGGCTCAGTAGCTGTGGCGCACGGACTTAGTTGCTCTGCGGCACGTGGGATCCTCCCACACCAGGGTTCGAACCCGTGTCCCCTGCATTGGCAGGTGGATTCTTAACCACTGCACCACCAGGGAAGCCCAGGAAGATATACATTTTATCATCTGTCCTTTAAGAAAATATCAGGGCCTCCATAGGATGAGGAAAGTCTATCACAACTAACTTAACTTACATTTAACACATACTTTTTCACTGAGTTCAAATAAAAGAGAGGCTTTTTGACATGTTAACAAGTTTCCCTCAGTTTGTACTCTTGCTATTTGCCATATTTCCTCCCGGTCACTCTGAAGTAAGACTTCCTGCAGAATGTGCTACCTATGTGGAGTTTGAAATGAATTAGAGTTGGTAAAACAAAGGGAGGTAGGGTTAAGAAAAAGAAAATTCCAGATACAGGACACCGCATGCGCAAAGGCACAGAGGTGCAGGTCCAAAACCTTTAGGGAACTTCAGCTATTTCAGAGTGGCTGGAGCACAGACTGAGTAGGAAGGTGCCTGGAGCAGATAATGAGGATGTGCCATCTGAAGGAATCTAGACAATCTATATAATCGGGAGCCACTGAAGAGTTTTAGGCGAGAGTAATGTACTCATATTTGAAATCAGAATAATCTCTCGGATGGTGGAATGGAGGCCACGTTAGAATGGAGATGACACTGGAGGCAGGGAAACAGATCAGGAGAGTACACAATTAGCTAGTAAGGAGGTGACAAGGGCATGTGTTACGGGCTGAATTGCATCCCCCTAAAATTCCTATGCTGATGTCCTAGCTCCTAGTACTTCAGAATGCGATTCTATTTGGAGACAGGGTCTTAAGAGACAGCCACTGGTCTCAGAAGAAACCAACCCTGCTGCACCTTGATCTCAGACTTCTAGCCCCAGAATTGTGGGACAATAAATTTCTGTTGTTTAAGCCATCCCATCTGTGGCAGTTGTTATGACTATGACAGCCTGGATCAAGGATGGTGAGCAGGAAGAAACCTGAGACAGACTTGGGTGGTAGAATACCCAAACTCTGGTGACCAGCTGGTATAAGTGGTCAAGAAAGAAGCTGATTTAGAGGATCCTGGTATGGGTAACTGGGTAGATGGCCATATCATGGACTAAGAAAAGTAATACAAGAAAAGAGAAAGATCGGCAGTTCTGAGGTAAAAGACATCATCAAGCATTCACAACACGTGGAGTTCAGTAGGATGTGAAGACATGGGTCTGGAATTCAGAAAACAGGACTGAGATCAAGGCAGGGAACTGGAAGTCCTCCACGTGGAAGTGGAGGCTGTGAATGAAATCTCCCAGAGGAAGTACACTGGTGTAAAGGAGAATATTGGAAGGAGGATGCATCCAGTGAAGGAGATAGAAAGGGATGCATAGGTAGGACCGGACCCAGGAATGACGATTGTCACAGACATCAGTGGAAAAGGGTGTTCAAAGAGGGAGTGGTCATCAGGGTTGAATGTTGAAAAGAGGTCAGAGACTTAAGATTATCCATTGAATCTGTCAATTAGGAGCTTATTGGTGAACTCAGCAAAATTATTCAGTAGCGCTGTCAGAGGTGAAAGCCATGCGGCACTGAGTTGACAAGTAAAGAGGTCGGGGGTAAATGAAAACGGCAAGCACAGATCACTCGTGCAAGAAGCTTGGCTAAGTTGGAGCTGGAGGTGATGCAGGGCTCAGGGTGGGTTTTCTCATCATCACCATCATCAGTAGCGGTGCTACTGGCGGTGGTGGAGGAGGAGGGGCGGGGGGAATAGTACTACTGAGCAGGCAGGTGGTCACATCCTAAGGTCAGAGGGTGCTGGGCCTGCCTCTCTCACATGTTATTTCTTCAAGACGAAATCAAACATCATCTTTACAATGAGTTGTTCTAACTCCCATTTGGGGTGGCTGATTTGGATTAATTTGCTGTTCAAAGTATGGTCATGGGTGCAGGCAGCCCACTGGTGGAGAATCCCTCATAGATTTCTCTGCAAGGTGAGGTAGATTATATTCATTTGATATCATGAAGGGGTAAGTTGGGTCAGGGGAAAAATAAGAGGGGGACAGGAAATCAAGAAGGAGGTGAAGAGGAACTTTATCCCCTGGCAACACCTGTCATGGCTGAAGCTAGGTGAATTCGAGTCCCTTGCTACGCATTTACTCTCCCACCAGACTGCAAGTTCCCTGCCTGCAGCAGTAAGTTACCCAGAGCACCCACATAGTGCCAGGCACCTAGAAGGAGCCCAATAAATTCAGAATGAGAGCTCTACCATGGCCCTACCACGTAGAGATCATGGCCCTAGAGCTAGGTCTTCATGCCCTGATGCCCAGTCCTGCCCACAAGGCAAGAAATGAGCCCCGTGAGTATCCACACCTGGAGGTCTACATCCTCTCACAAGACTAGGATAGGTCAGGGAGGGATGTGTACCTGAGACGGTGAGAGACCACCTCTCCGGGTAGATCCCAAATTCTTTCTGAGTGAAATCAAGGTTACATCTAGGGAAATAGGGGAATGAGGCCAAGAAGAGGGTTTTAAAAGGCAGAATAAAGCGAACTGGATGGGGATAACACTTAACATAGGAAATCTGAAAACAATTCAGAACCAGGTGGCTATGAAATGTTTGTTAAGGGCTTAAGGTGCACATTATCTTATTTCATTTATAATCAGGACACCTTTCCCCACAATTTAGAATCTCCAAAATTGTGGTGCATCTTACAATAACTGGTATCTTAGCACTGTCATAGCTTAATGGGCAGACTTTTTTTTCATTAGTGGTACATGACATGAGGGTGCCCGAGAGTCAATGGTGTCTTAAACTTCATGATGTGGTATTTTACTCTATGAAAGGCTATGGCAGTTGTTTTGATCTGCCGCGTTAAAGTACTCAGCTTATGTGACAAAGTGAGAGAGTGGCACGGACATGTATACACTACCAAACGTAAAACAGATAGCTAGTGGGAAGCAGCCGCATAGCACAGGGAGATCAGCTCGGTGCTTTGTGACCACCTAGAGGGGTGGGATAGGGAGGGTGGGAGGGAGACGCAAGAGGGAAGGGATATGGGAACATATGTATATGTATAGCTGATTCACTTTGTTATAAAGCAGAAACTAACACACCATTGTAAAGCAATGATACTCCAATAAAGACGTAAAATAAATAAATAAAAGTACTCAGCTTTAGCGATGGGTAAACTCTAAGTACTATCTCAACAAAAGAGTATCTCAAAAGGCACCCCTTCACATATTAAGTCACTGAGTAACTATTTTGAGATCCCAACTGTGCACTTTAGTTGATCACTCCCAACACAGTGAGCAGGAAGAACTAACTCACAGAAAGCTCTGTTACGCTACATCGTGAGTAGCAACATTCAGGACCCAAATCTCAGGAATAAAAAGAGCCTGATTATGACCATTTTCTGTTCAATTGGTTCTACATCTGTAATTAAGTCTGTGCCTTCTCTCCAACACTGTGGAATGCTGATGACTTACTACATGGGTCAGAGGAAAAAGACTTGAGACTCTATTTCAAAAGATAGGAGGAAAATTCTAGCTTGCAGTTGGGACAGACTCTGAAGAATATTTTGAGACAGTCGTCTTTCACCAGATGAACCCTGTGGTAACTGTGGTATTACTGGGGGTTGGTAATGCTTTCAGTGTTTACAAGGTCAAATCTAAATTCATATCCTGGAAATGTGTTCTATTTTAACTGCTGAATACAGGCTGCCTCAATTTATTTGCTTATTTTTAAATGCGTCTTCTGGCCTTTAGAAGCTATTATTTACATAAAGGTAGTTTTGAACTTTACAAACATGTTGGATGCTACCTACTGTCTACATATTTTAAATAAGGTTAGATATGTACAAAGCAACAACCTATATCCAAAATAAGAAAATGAAAGATGGAAATCATTGCCAAACGCCTTCCTAAATCATATTTTAAAAGAATCATTTTCACAGATTTGTTTTTATCATACTGAATTAAAATATACTTTCTTAAAATATTAAACCATATGAATATCTAAATCTATTTTCAATGTTTTATACAAAGAGTATGGAAAACATTTTTTAGAGCAATCAATAGGTCTACTTTGGGCAGTTATTTTATTTAATGATTATTACAACCCAGTGTCTGTTTTTTAAAATTGACCTAAGAGACAATCTAAAAATGTGAATATTTATCTTAACCTTCTTTAAGATCTAAATTCACTTTTCATCTTGGCTTTTCTCATTTTCACCTTGTACCTGATTACTTTACAAGGCATATGTCTCTTTCTTCCTTTAATTGCTTTTTGTACCTCCTTTTTCATTTTTTACAAAATTGCTTGTTGTTAAGCAATGTGCATAACATTAGGATATACATTCATTATTCTAGAACACTGTCTACTTGGTATTATTTTCCTCTATTCCTTTACCTCATTTGAACTGACCTAAACTGTACTTTCTGCTTTCTTTTGACGTTTCTTTCTGTCAAAACATGTTCCCCCATCTTCCTGTCCTTTGATCACTACTCAATAGCTATTGTATTCAATATTTAGCCCCATGTTTTTCTGTTCTCCATTGTTTTGTTAGGCTCTGGTGGACAGGCTCATGGCATATGGCTATTTTTCTTCTTAGTCTACTCTGCCTTACTTCTTTCTTTTGTATTTAAAGATATTTAGGTCTTATGAAATTTAGGTCACTTCCTATTATTTTCCTTTTATGACTTTTGCTCTTCCAGATGTTGGTTTTTTCAGGACCACAGCACCTGTTCTGCTCTCTTCCTCATCTTACTGTAGTGATTATAATACTGACTATGGTATAATCCTATGAAGCCGCTTCACTTACCCAACTTAAATTTGTTCTATTTTTCAATGACCTACGATGCGTTTAATTTATTTAGCTATGGGAAGCTGCCCAAAACAAAAAGTTCCCCCAGGAAACCAAGAAACAAAACAAAACACCAAGCACGTCAATTACTTACATATACCATCATTTTCTTTTACATATATGTCTGAATAAATATTTTTGAAGAACACAACGAGCACACTTTACCTTTACCAAACCAAGCTAACTTGTAGCCTAACTTGTACTGCTGGGCTCATATAGATTCTTGTTCCTATTATTATTCTTGAAAACAATGATTTCTAAGTAGAGTGTGGACGGGTTTATGACACAGGGTTACCTGATATTCAGCTTGACTTACTCTGGTCATAACCTTATAAGGTCTTGCTTTTCTAATTGTAAAAAGAAAAAAGTGATGATTCTTCACCTACTGTAACACAGGGATGTTACAGAGTTACAGAATAAGTTTAAGCAAGATTCAGTATGGATAAACTCTCTGGAACAAAGTTGTTCTATCAGAAATGTCAGAAATGTGTATGGGTACACATGTTAATATTAGTATATCCTCTTTCACATCTGGCCTATTAATACTTTTCAAGTTCTATTTAATCTAAACTTTGCAAGTATACCCTTCTTAATATTTATTTGTATGACTCCTTTCTCTTGAATACTGGACTGCACAGTCAGAGAAGAGGGCTCAAATTAATTGACCTCATAGTCAAAGGTTCTTACCATATTTCAAATCGATCCTCAACTGAGAATTGGCTTCCATTTTATTTTCTTTTGAAGGTGGTTTATAATAAGTTGAAAAATAACAGTGGAAACTAAATAATAAACCGGAAAAAAATGTTAATCACTTAAATGATAAAAACATGCCAGCTATGTCTGTCTATAAACTCTATGGCTTATTGAGAGGCAGCTAGTGTAGTTGTTAAGAGTATAGGTTTTGGAGTCAATCAGCTTGGTTCTCTGGACTATTTCATTAAAATGAAAGCGAATAAAACTTATGGAGCAGCAGAACATAGTGGCTGAGAAGGTAAGCTTGAAAAGTTAGAAGGAAATGCACTGAGTTAAGGACAGTCAAGGTAATTCTGAAGAAATTACAAAGCTCTAGGACTTATACTACTAGATATCAAGACTTATTATAAAGCCATATAATTAAGAGAGTGTGGTATTGGCACAAGGATAGACAAATAGATCACGGCAAAATAACATAGAGTTGATATTACAGTCTCTCAAGTCAAGTCTGAAGTCAGTCTAGAGGCAGAATTCCTTCCTCCTCAGGGAATCTCAGGCTCTCTTTTTTTAACGGCCTTTAACTGATTAGATGAGGCCCACCCACATTAGGAAGGGTCCCCTGCTTTACTCAAAGTCTACTGATTTAAATGTTAATCACATCTTAAAAACATCTTCACAGCAACATCTAGACTGGTGTCTGATGAAAAACTGGATACCACAGACTAGCCAGGGCCACACATAAAACTAACCATCACACTTGCATAGGCAAAGAATAAGATAAGACCAAAAAAAGCATGAATCATAAAAAGCTGATAAATTGGACTTCATCAAAATAAAGAACTTCTGTCTTTAAAAGCAAATGTTAAGAAAATGAAAATGAAAGTCACAGACTGGGACCTGCATCTGGAATATACAGAAATCTCTTACAACTCAGTAGTTTAAAAAAAAAATTTCAATATAAGCAAAAGATTTTAACATACCCTTCATTACAAAGGTGTGGATGGCGAACAGAACACAAAACAATTGATTAAGTCATTAGTCACTAGGGAAGTACAGATTAAAATCACAATGAGATACCACTATACACCTATTAGAAATGGGTAAAAACAAAACAAAAAATTAATAATACCCAGTGCTAGTAACAATGGACAGCAAATGGCAGTCTCATATTCTGCTAGCGGGAGTGCAAAACAGTAAAGTCGATTCAGAAAAAGTTTCCCAGTTTCTTTACAAAATTAAAACATATACCTACCATGTGGCTCAGAAATCATACTTATTAACTCAAAAGAAATGAGGATAAATATCCAAACAAAAACCTGAACACAAATGTTTATATAGCAGTGTCATGCATAATCACTCCAACTGGAAACAACCCAGTGTCCATTAACTGGTGAACAGATAAACTGGTACATCTGTACAACAGAATGTGACTCAGCATTTAAAAGGAATTAACCCCTGATATGTGCAACGGCATGGATTTCATATGCATTATGTAAAGGGAAAGAAGCCTGAGACAAAAAATTACAAACTGTATGATTCCATTTACATGGCATTCTGGAAAAGGCAATAACATAGGGGCAAATTATCATCATCATCATCATCATCGTCGCCAGTAGTGCCAGAGACTGGGAGTATAGGGAGGGAACTGAGAGGGAAATAAATATTTTATATGTCGATTATGGTGCTGGTTACACAACTGTATACATGTGTCAAAACCCACATGACTATGATACAACTATTAACGGACAATTCTACAGTCTGTAAACTATACCTTAATAAACCTGACTTTACAATATTGGCAGTGAAAGCCAAAAAGATGAAAAAAACATCACATTAGGATGCAACTTAGTGGGGGAAGAAAAATTGAAATACGAGTTCAAAAAGAAAGGATGTAAAATTTCAAACTGGTAAAGAACTTTTTCACATAATTTTAAATGCTTGTTCACACTTTTTTTTTTTTTTGCGGTACGCGGGCCCTCTCACTGTTGTGGCCTCTCCCGTTGCGGAGCACAGGCTTCGGACGCGCAGGCTCAGCGGCCATGGCTCACGGGCCCAGCCGCTCCGCGGCATGTGGGATCTTCCCGGACCGGGGCACGAACCCATGTCCCCTGCATCAGCAGGCGGACTCTCAACCACTGAGCCACCAGGGGAGCCCTGTTCACTCATTTTTGAAAGAAAAATAACGACTGTCAAATCACTGTGGTATGTAAGTTCCACCTGATACACTTAAGAGTGACATAACAGCTTTATTTTTAAATGTCAATGTTTATAATACACTGGAAATTATATGCTTTGCAACCATTAAACTTACTTTGAAAAGTTTTAGCTATCATTCTAAAAATGCACAAGGAAATGCATAGTTTTTAAGAATCCTTTTAGAGAAATACAAAGACTCCTGCTCTAGAAGATAGCTTCCCCCAAACTCTGCCACAGATGGTTTGCAGGTGTGGCGAGATACTGCGCTCCAAAGTCTCTTGGGCAGGCAGGCTGTTTGCCTTGAGCTAAAAGCAACTTGTCTGTTTACCTAATGTGCTTTTATTAATACTCTCATTGTCTCTGAATGCAAGAAGGTGAAAGAGATTGTAAGACACTGTCCTAGAGAAATTCTTGCACGTGAGTACAGATGGAAAGATACAAGAAAACCTACTGCACAGTTAACTGAAATACTGAATAACTGAACAACTTAAATGTCCATCCACAAGCAAATGGATAAATAAAATGCAGAATTACCTTTCAGTGAGGTTTTACGTAGCAGTGACAATGAATGAGCTACAAGAGCTCTATGTATCATTATGATGAATCTCAAAAATTTAATGTTGAATGAAAAACATCAAGGTCATGATTACATACAGTATGACACCATGTACAAAACATTTGAAAACATGCAAAACAAGATAACGGATTGTTTGTGAATAAATATCTATGCAGTCATACTAAAACATGCACAAGATTGATAAATACCAAAATATAGATCATATGGTTCTCTCCAGAGAGAAAGGGTAAGAAATCAGGGAAGGATGCATAGGGGTTTTCAACTCTTTGTGTAATATTTTATTTCTTAAAAAATCTGAAATAAATATGGCAAATGTTAAGACTGAAGAAAGTTAAGTAGCTGAAATGCAAGTGTTACATTATATTACTATCTATGCTGTTCTGTGTTTAAAATATTTCCAATGGACACACACAAAAATTAAGTATGTATTTGGTATCCTAAAATTTGGCAAGAGTTCTGGTTTATTGTAGATGTCGTGATTTATAACAGATACAAAATCTTCAGAGTCTGAAGAATCAGAAAACTTGATCAAGACTCAGATTAAATATACACATTATTAACTTTTTAGTTAGCTAATTAAAGGAAACTAAACCCAAGGCCAGTCTGGACATCCTCCTCAAGTTCTAAGAAACTTAAAGAAAATCTGATGCACTTGAATTGGTGAAGATCGAAAATTATATCTAACATAAATGACTTACTTTTCTGTAGTCTTTAATAAATGAATTCATTGATTCATCCGACAAGAACTGAATGACCATGTGCTCTGTGCTAACTTGAATATCCAGAGGAATCAAGACAGAACAGACGCATCGCTGCTCTCATGGAACTTTATAGCCAAGTGTAAGAAACAGACAGTAATCAAACAAAGAAAAAAGATCGTCTCAGAGATTGGTTAAGTGCCATAAATGATACAAAACTGGGTAGTAGAGATTTATTGTTGGGGGGAAGGAGGGATAAGGTGAAGCCACTTTGGATACAATAGGCCTCTCTGATGATGCAATGTTTAAACAGGGAACCATAGTGCAAAGACCCAGAATAGAAGGTAGCAAATGTCTTGAACAACCAGATGCGTGGGACCGCATAAGCATAACAAAATAGACGTAAGCTTTACCAAGCCTATAGAAATACAAGGATATTTATCGTCAGGTAGTAGTTTAAAAGTTTTACAATTTTTTTAAAGCAGTTAAAACTAGAAATACCTTGTTTCCTATCCAGGAGCACTTTAAGTATCACACCTCAGTCATCTAGCTTGACTTCTTATCTGGTATTTCAGTAAAAATAGTACTTTGGTATTATACTGAAATAAAATAACACTGAGAATAAAATAACAAGGAATCCTCAAGGTACTTTCTGAATGACACCAGTAAAAATCAACCTTTTTCTAACATATGTACCGACCATTTAGAAAAGACAACAGACTGTAAATATATTCTTGGGAACAGATGTTATGGAATAAAGCAAGCACGCTAAGGCAGGGATCAAAAAAGCAGGTGACAATGAACAGTAAAATAATATTACAGTAAGACATTAAACATCTGTATCATATTTCAGCACATGTGTTAACACTCAAACTTTTCTTGAAGCTATAAAGTATTTTCTTGGGAATGGATATAGTGAACAGTGGATCTCTTCACTTCAATCAGAAAAAAATAATCTAAAGTAGACTTACAGAGAGGCAAGCTCTATCAGCTATATTAGTTACCAGCTATATCCCAGATGGCCATCTAGGGGTATTTAAAGACTACTACCTACGTCATTGTCTAATATACTGAGGTAGACAATGTGGTTAATACAATGAGAATTACAAGGAAGGAAATAAAACAGAAAATGCTGTCCTGTCTTTGTTCATAAACCGTGATGCAGTGATACCTTCCCTGTTTGCAGTTCTAATTGCTACATCTCAGAAGATGCCAAAAGGAGGTATAGAAAGAACAGTGGAACTAAAATTAGTGGTCAAGAACCAGACAAGCCTTCTGTAGGAAGATGGAAAAACAAGAAGAATTCAGATCCTCTAATCCAGAAACAGGAAGGCTGAGGAAAGCCTATGAGATCAGGAAAGGTTTGCATACGATAATTAGAATGATTTTCCAAATCTGAAAATTAAGAGCCATGAAACAACACTGAAGATTAAAAGAGGTCATATGGGGACAATTTCTTTGAATCATAGCTGTATGGAAATGTATAAAACATCTTATCCATGAGGTGGAACAAAATGAAAATAATTTTTAGAAATCAATAAAGTGTTTGATAAATCATGGATTCTGAAGCCTGCGTTTGAATCCTGACTTTCTACTTATTAGCTGTGCAACATCGGACACGTTTCTTAACCTCTCTGTGTCTCAGTTCCTCATCTAAGAAATGGTCGTTGTGAGGATGAAATGAATAAAGAACAGTGTTTGACACATAGTAAATGCTTTAAAAACTTTAGTCATGACTCCATGTGCAGAAAAGAGTTAACATAGCTGTCCTGATGGCCATACTGCTTACAAGGATGGCCCTTGGCTGGCCTCCCACCAACATTAAGTCATAAGAGTGGATCACTGTGCTGAAAACTCTTTGTGCAACAATATGGTTTATGCTGAACCCCTGCTTTCCTTCTGGGAGTCTGGAATTTTGGTACATGCCAGGCAGAGAATGCCTACATGATCATCCAACAATAAAAATTCTGGGTGCTGAGTCTCTAATGAGCTTCCCTGGTTGGCAACATTTCACACATGATGTCACAACTTGTTGGAGGAATTAAGCACATCCAGTGTGACTTCACTGAGAGCGGACCCTCAGAAGCTTGCCCCTGGTTTCCCCAAGACTGAGCCCCGTGTGCCTTCTTTCCCTTTGCTAATTTTGCTTCATATCCTTTCACTGTAACAAATCATAGCTGAAAGTACAGTTACATGCTGAGTCCTTCCAGCGAATCATCAAAGCTGGTGGTGGTCCTGGGGCCCCATCAACACGCTCAGACATAGATTATTATTAGCAGTTATTTTACACTAGGTATAAGTATAGTAAAAAATGCATTTTAATAAATCTGGAAGTCAAGTTCAAGAAAAGAGACTTTTAGATATAACATCTTGATGAAAATAGAAAACATTGTATTGTTTCTTTTCATAAATAATGGATAAAAAAACAAGTTGAGATTCAATGGCATGTTCATTCATTTATACCGCTATTTCCTGATAATATGCTTTTATGTAACATGAAAATAAATATTTAGCTGTTACACCTTTCTAAATGACATTCAAGACAAGAACAATAAGTGGTCAAAAATACTTGGGTACATCCTTCAAATAACAATAGAAGATACAGCATAACTAAAATGCCAGCATCACTAAACTGTAGGAATGCACCACTAATTTTATATATTTTCATCATCTCTTACAAGTAAGTGGTTAGTCTTCCCCAAAACTTAATAAATCCAATGTTCTGCCCAATAAATCTAAATGTTCTGTCTAAAAAATCAATATCTGGAAAAGAGAATTTAGAAAGAAAAGCCTGAGAGAAAAAGTATTTAATAATTCATGTGAGTTTCTATTTTTGGATAATCAGACCAATTCCCCCACTGAAAAAAACGAAAATGGTAAATAAGATACTAAAACAAAACTACCTTAAAGGCACTGAGTTAAAAAGATAGTGGGGACAGGCCATATTCTTGAGGCAGCTTGAATCCAAAGAGGTTAGTGGAAACTCAGCATCCCAAGGCCACTTTTGCCTTGGGGTGTCGGTCCATATCTGAACTTGAGCTTTGGTTTCATGGCTTCATGGGAGAAGAGGCCAGGAGTCAAGATCCAGGGCTTGCCCAACATGGATCATCTCATAGGATAACTTTCCCACGTTAAGCTGATACCCAAAGGGTAAGATGGAAGTTGCCTTGAGCAAAGAAGTAAACGAAAAATAAAAGAAAAAATGATAAGCTATCTCTGAAAGGTTATGGCTAATTGATTGCCCTCATGTAGACTGGTACCCTGAATCTGAGCAAACCTTGAGTGGGTACAATTTCAACCTGTGAACTTGTTTTAACATGGTCTTGTACTGATAGTACACACACACACACACACACACACACACACACACACACAAATATCTTAAGTAAAATATTAGCAAACTGAATCCAACCGTGTATAAAAAAGAATAGCATGACCAAATTACATATACACACACATATGTATAAGCCATTCAGCACATTAACAGATTAAAGTAAAAAAACAATATCATCTCCTCAATAGAGAAAAAGCATGTAATAAAATTTAATGCCCATTCTTGACAGAAACTCTTGTGCTAGACTAGGGAGGAACTTCTTTAATCTGACACAGGATCTAATTATAAAACATCTATAGCTATGATCAAAGTAAGTGATAAAATGTTGAAGTCTTTCTCCCTGAGTCTGGGAACAAGATATTATCAACACTGGAAGTACTAGCCAGTGTAGTTAAGTCCAGAAAAAGAAATTAAAGGCATAGGATTGGAAAAGAAGAAAGAAGATGTTACTATTTTCTACTGGTATCATAATCTTAGAAACACCTTTAAAAATCTACAGATAAATTTAACAAGGTTACTAGATATAAGATTGATATACAAAAATAAATTACATTTCTATTTAATTGCTTCTGTAAGTAATTAAAAAACAATTTTCAAAAGCTACCATTTTAATACCAACAAAACAATAAAATACCATATTATAAACTCCAAAATTGCTAAGAGATTAAATCTTAATTGTTTTCACCACAAGAAAGAAATGATCATTATGTTACCTGAGAGAGGTGTTAGCTAACACTAAGGCAGTGATCATATTGCAAGATATAAATGCATCAAATCAACACGTTGTACAACTTATACAACATTATATGTCAATTACATCTTAATAAAAAACTATAAAATATGTAGGAATAAATCCAACACAAAAAGAGAAAAACCTACTTGCAATATAGAGTAGTGATTAAAAGCACAACTCTATACCCAGGCACCTTGGTTTAGAAACCTGCCTCTGACATTTACTAGTTGTAGGATCTTGGGCAAGTCAATTAACGTCTAGGTGCCTCAGTTTCCTGTGTGAAATATCCCATATTACTAGGATTACCTCATAAGGTTGTTAGGAAGACTGAATACAAAGTAACAGAATGAGGCCTGGCGCACAGGAAACCCTTAAGAGTGCTTTAGAAAGTGACAACCGTAATCATGATGATGATGACACTGGTAGTGTGATGGTGTAGAAAATTATAAACATTTTCTGAAAGGCTTTAAAGAATACTTAATTAAATGGAAAATATACCATAATCATGGATAGGTAGGCAATATCATTAAGATGTCAATTCTCCAGAAAATCTGCAGACTCAATGCAATGTTAATTAAAATGTGAACAGGGTTTTTGCCTCTCAATAAGCCAGTTCTGGAATTTAAAACAAAAGACTCGATCCAACCAATACACCGCTGCAGAAGAGAAGTAAAGAGGGAGAGTAGCCCTACAGATATTAAGATTTTATGAGAACAATGTGGCATTGGTGCAGGGATAGGCTAAGTGACCAAAGAAACAGAATAGAAAATTCATAAACAAAGGCAGAATGGCAGAGCTGTAGAGAAAAGAGGGCAGTCGATAAAAAGAGCTGAAAATATTGGTCATCCATATGGAAAAAAAGTGAAATTAGGTTCCCACACACACACTATGCCATACTAAAAGATCAACTCCAGAAGAATTAAGGACTTAATTTACAAGAGCAAAACTTTAAAAATTATGAAGAAAATATGAGTATTTCTCTGACCTTGAGATAAGAAGGGGTTTCTTAAATAAGACACAATCACTCTACTACAAAAAAATTTATAAATTCAAACAAATTAAATTTGATTTATATTTCAAAAAAGATAGCTGAAGAAAGTGAAAAGATGAGCAACAAACTGGGAGATGACATTTGTTAACTGACAAAATATTTGCCCCAAGAACGTATATAAAGAACAGGTTCAAATCAATAGAAAATGCAGCAGAAAAAAAATGGGTAAAAATGACAGACATATTTACAATTTACAGATAGACAAAATACAGATATATAACAAACATGAAGAGATATGATAGATGAATCATTATTAATCAGGGAGTACAAATCAGGCCCACGATGAGTTATTATGCCCACTCCACTAGAAAAGATTAAGAAGTCTGACAATACCAAGTCTTGAAGAAGATACAGGTCAACAGACTCTCTCACATACTGATGACTGGAGTGTAAATTAATACAAATGATTTGGAAATATCATTTGGTATTATAATATTTTGGCACTAAGTAAATATGCCACTTTGGAATAATTTACCGTAACACTTAGCTTATTTATACAACCTGCTGGAAAGACTAGCATGTAAACACTAGCTAAATAAGGAAGGAAAACAGTGTACATTACTTCCATAAAACTAATTTAAGGAAGTATGATGAACAGTTCTTTTGACGCTAAGTAACTAAAAATATGCCAGCAACAAAAAAGCCAAATGCACTGAAACCTATCAGTCAAGGAAATCAAGCTGTAAAAATACACACCAACTTTATATAAAAATAGACAGTAAAGCCATGATTCTATAACATATATACTACAGACTGAATGTTTGTATTCCCCCCAAATTCTTATGTTGAAACCTAACCTGCAAGGTGGTGGTATTAGGAGGTGGGGACTTTGGGAGATGATTAGGTCATGAGGGTGGAACCCTCATGATTGGGATTAGTGTCCTTATAAATGGGACCCCAGAGAGCTCCCTTGCCTCTTCCACCATGTCAGGACACAATGAGAAGACAGCTGTCTGTGAACTAGGAAGCAGGCCCTCACCAGACACGAATCTGCCGGCACCTAGATCTTGGACTGCCCAGCCTCCTGAACTATGAGAAATAAATTTCTGTTGTTTAAGCCACCCAGTCTATGGTCTTCTATTACAGCAGCCCAAATGGACCAGGACACCACGCTGTGGCTGAGAGACCTTGTTCTTAACCTTGATTTTACGCCCATCTCGGTGTGCAACCTTGGGTGGATTATTTAAACTCGCATGTGTAAAATAAGAGACTGTACCAAGTGTTCTTTAAGCATCTTTTTATTGGTGTCTATAACCCTATAAGAAACTATTTTTATCAAGAATTAGTAAAATCGTGATGTAATTTCCTTATATAAGTAGCATGATATTTAATCCAGACTCAAGTGCCTTTGGATAATAACAATATCCACAAGCTCTGAGGAGAGAATGAAGCATTAATACAGCATTACTATAGGATTAGTTAAAAGAAAAAGTTGTTTTCCACACATAGAGTTTCCAAGTGGTAGATGAATTTGCTTTTTGGTAGATCAGAGGTGTTTTATGGTATAGCCTATTAACTACACTGAGGGAAAAAAAATCATAATTTAAGTATTAAGATTTAAACATGAAGCATTAAATTCTATAATGTCAAAGAATCTGAAGAGTAACATAAATCTTGTAGAAACAGTGTTCAAAGAGCCTAATATAAAATAGGAAAGATTAGCAGTTGTTCAAAGACAATCCACATACTTTCAACAGGCAGAAAACATAAGATCCTATTAGTATGCTCAAGTGATACTACCCACATCTTCTATATAATTTTAGACTTTGGACATGTCAAAGTTTATAAACGAGAAAGTCCTCTGATATCCCAGATATATGTCAAAAGATACCTTAATAAAAAAATGAAAATACAAGCCACAAACAGGTAAAATTTTTTATGACTCATAAATGAAAAAGGATTAGTACTGAGAATATATAAAGAACCCCTATAGATTAACATAAAAGAGACAACTCAATATTAACACGTGGGCCAATAATATAAATAGGCAATTGACAGAACAGGAAACTCAAATGGCTAGCAGACATGATGCTGAACTTTACTAGTAATCAGGGAAATTAAAATGATAATAAAATGCCATTTCACACTCATCAGCTTGGCAAAAACTACAGTTTGATAACAAGTGTTGATGAGGATATGGACAGAAAGGAATTCTGACGCACTGATAAGAGAGAACGTGAAAGACCACTTAGGGAGCAAGTCGGGTTACAGATCAGCATGGCTCTGACCCTGCCATTCCGCTCCTATGTATATGTGCTCTACAGGATAGCTCCCACATGTGGACAAGGAGACATTGTAGCACATCTGTGATAATAACAAATGAGTCTATCAACAAGAGAATGGATATATAAATTATGGGACACATATAATAGAAAAAAATGTTCTGGGGAAAACTTCCTTCTCCCTGTCTATTTCCATGCAGAGGGACCTCTTTGGGAGTAACATTCCCAGCCTCTCTCCACCTCCCCACTCATTCCTCCTAGAGAAATAATTGGTGCCCACTTCTTCTTTTCTCTGTAAGAGGCACCTGACCGTGTGGGGCATACACAGTGCTCTGCTCCCCCGTGCTATGGGGGCAGAGCTCAGGTGGGGAGTCCCAGGCTAACTGCACAGCCTGTGATTAGAAGGGTAAACCTTCTATTTAATCCTGGCTGCATACTAGCAAGCCTGTCCCTCCAATGGAGCTATCTCACAAATAAAGCTGATATTTTTATCTACCACTCTCTAACACTTGCATCTATTTCTCAGTTTATTCTAGATGGCAAGAGAGGGTGCTAGTTATTGTACCTCCTCAGGCTTCAACAGAATACTATACAGCAGGGAAAATAATTGAAAGATACCCGTATCAAGGGGGCTAAGTCTTTAAAACATAGTAAGAGAAAAGGCAATGTGCATTTATGTAAGCTTGAAAGATAAAACAATACTATGTATTATTTAAAATACATAAATCTGTATCATAAAATATAAAGACATACATGAATGATTTTAAAAATTCAGGATAGTGGTTATCTCTGGGGCAGAGGAAGGGAAATGCAACCAGGCAGGGTTACCCAGTGGGCTTCTCCATCATGTTTGGAATGGAATGTTTTGTTTCTCAATCTGGGAGGAACATACATATTTTTTTCAGCCTCAAATATTTCAAATACACACACACACACACACACACATGCACGCACACACTTACATACCACATGTACATCTACAAGAGAATAAGCAGCAGAGCTGGAGAAGCTACAAGAACTGCCTGAAGTGGCCTGCCCTATTAGTCAGGCCTGGCCAGCTCTTTTCCAGACCCCCTGGAACCAAGCCAGTGGGAGGAGGGATTGTCCATGCCTGGAGATGGATGCTAAATGTAGTGCTGGCTTCTACAGTGTTATTCTCAACAGGAGGAAAATCTATTAAACCACAGAATCAGTGACAGTTAGAAAGGATAAGGCAAAACAAGAATCCAAGGAGTGGAATTACTAGCAGCAAACCA
Source organism: Neophocaena asiaeorientalis asiaeorientalis (assembly GCF_003031525.2). Taxonomy (NCBI): domain Eukaryota; kingdom Metazoa; phylum Chordata; class Mammalia; order Artiodactyla; family Phocoenidae; genus Neophocaena; species Neophocaena asiaeorientalis. The sequence continues at coordinate 2,659,563 of NW_020185338.1, read as the reverse complement.
TTGAAAGGCTTCTAGGACTTACTTTTGCTAGAATGAAACCTAAACTATTGCCTTTATAAAAAAATCTTTTTATTAATTATCTCTAAAGGAAGATTCAATAACTGCTCTTAGTAATGCATCTCAATGTCTTATAAATCACTAGAAAGTTTAATTCAGTGGAAATTTTCAGTCAGTATATTATGACTACATATGGTCTGAAGATGCACAGAAAGGAGATAATCTGTATTATTTCCTGATTCCCTAGGCTAATCAGACACTCTGAATCATCACCATAATAATAGAACAGAGTCTGCAAATCTGTGTTGCTTCATTTAAAAGAACATATATATTTTAAACTTTCATATACATTTTATTAAATTGTTAATTTTTAACAACTTATTTCTTCCAGAAGAAAGGTATTTAAATGATAAATTCTTTTTAGCCTCATGCACACGCAGGCCTCAAAATACCATATTTTTTCTTGTCTTGTATCTCCAATGAAGAGGAACAAATGAAGACTATGTTAACATTACAAATCGCTGACATTTAGACTAGATATTCGGTCCTCAGTACACGTTATGATTTGCAACCTAGGGGTAAATAAGATGTTAGAAAAGGTAGCTGACCACTGACTGAAATAATAGATACAGCGCAGGAAAGCTGCTTTCCAACGAAAGCCTATCACATTTTCTGCTGCGTCAGTCTATAACTGCCCGGTAGACTCATCACTTTCTTGTGCCCAGCACGGACTCAGAAAATATCTACTGAACTGATTCACTGACAATTAGAAAGAAACATGGGAAGACGGTGAGGATCCAGGAAAGGATACTACAGCCCACGAGCATGACTTTGTGTACTGGGAATGCTCAGAAAACCTACACATCTTGAGGACTCGAACATCTTTCTTTAACCCTTCATCTCCCTGTTTACAAGGTATAGAAACATAAATATATAATATTTATACAATATGCTGAGATATGGTATGATACAACACAGCATAGAGAATAAAATAATACAGCATTATATGGGGCAGCATCCATGAATAATCCATTATCTTGCCCCCCTCTACCTTTCAAATTTCACTGCAGATCTTGCCTCTTGCCCACTGCAGTCCAGCCACTCTGGTTTTCTTTCAGTTTCTCAATCCTGCCAAGCTTATCCCCACATCAGAGCCTTTTTAACTGCTTTTCCTCTTTCTGGGCAGCTCTTCTCCCAGACGGCAATCAGCTTTTCATCATTTAGGTCTTATTCCAAGGTGACCCTCCCAAAACGCCTTCCCTTACCTCCCCATCAAAACCACCCCCTTGTCAGTCATTCTTTCATTTATTCTGTTTTACTTTCCCTATAGCACGCTATCCCTACTTGAAGTTAACTTGTTTGCTTATGTGGTTATTGCCTACCTTCTTACTACTAACCTGTGAACTCCTTGAGAGCAGGGACCTTGTGTGCTTTGTTCATGGCTCTGGCCCTGGGACCCAGAAAGGGACCAGGCACACAGTAGGTCCTCAGTAACCATTTAATGAATTAACAAAAATATGCCTGCTCAATTTAAAATCCCTCAGTTTCAAGGCTTTTTCAAAGAATGTAACAAATGCATTCCCTATTTTACCAAATTCAAAATCCTGAATATTGGGTTTACTTAAAAATGGGGGCGGGTAGAAAAAAATGGAATAGGATGAATATTAGAGAGCCGATCCCACTGCAAAGTGAATGCGATCGTTTTACATATTTTTAATCACACTGATCCGATCCATTAAAAACCAAAAATAAATCCTTCCACTATTTTTACAGTAAGCACTAATTTAATTATATTCTGTTACTATAGCTATTACATTTTCTATCCAAATTGCATTGTACTTTCCTAGCAATGATATGAGCTATCTCAATATGTCACAGGTATTCTTGTAGTCTGAGAAACAGTAAGAGGTGAAACACAATATGAGCATATTATTGTATAAAATGCTTATAAAACGTCATTCCTTCTCTCAGCCAGAAAAAGGAGATACAACACATTAGGTCAATCATTAGGAGAGTAAAAGCCCACGAACAATGAATGAATCTGTGTTATGCATGAATCCGGCTCTCTTACATGTCTACTAGAATCTGAGTAATTGTGTTTTACTGAATACACATTTAAAGGAGAAAGCCATCCCTTAAAAAAAAAATTCAAGAATCATTCAAACATAATTTTACTGGCACCGTTTCAGAATCTATCGTTAGGTATTCCAAGTGAAATTTAAAACTCCTCATTTTTCAAGCTGGCCTGTTACAACTAATAGGTTTTAAAATGATGAACAGCCACAGAACCATAAAAAAGATTCCATTTTATAAAACCAAAGATCATTCTATCTGAAATGAAGTTTCACTTTTAAAACATCATGCATTTGAAAAAAAAATCATATACTCCTGGAAGCAATGGGCATTTTCCATGAAATGTTACTGGGACACAGCAGCAGCACAGAAGTGAAATATACACTGTCAAAGAAAAGCTGGTTTGCTATTTGGCAAATACAGAGCTTGTTTCCATATAATGGGTAGGAGAGAAGGGGAGGGGAGACTCCAAGATTATGTTCAGGAAATTAGGAGAGACAAAACAGAAGTACGGCATTAGAGCATGTAAATAATCACAATTTATTATCTACTTTTAAGACCCCTTTCTACTGAAGTGCAGAACTTTAAAATGCAGTAAGACTGTGGTTAAAGAAGCATCTCAAACCACATCTCCTATTTGCACACAGTAGGACAAAAACTCAGGGGCTAATGGGGCAAAAGGTATCGCTTCTGATGGAGTCCTTTTGGGGGCGGGGGCTCCCAAGATCACCCTCAAGTTTGATGATTTGCTATTTTTTCCTCTGTCCTTGGGTCAAAGTATTTGGAGAGAGAGAAATAAATGCCTCTTGATGGCAGGAGAGTCAAACCCCTTTGCAAAGGCCAGCACCAACAGTGGGCGGGGAGAGGACTGGTTGTGGCCATTTTTGCAAACAACCAACCACAGCAATCTGTGAATGCATGTGGCCATTTTCCAGTGAACCATGTCTCTGAATAATACGGCTTTGGTGGATTAATGTGAGATCTGTTAACTCACTGAGTTCGATGTGAGAGATGTGCTATAATGACCATAAAAATTGCTATCCTCACGCATGCACAAGGGACATGGAAACTTGCACTTTGGGGTGTACAGCAATGTTCTGAAGATCGTGAGGGGTCTAATCTCCACTCCTGAGCACCTGTGAGAGACAGATCACACACAGGAAGAGCAATATAAGGCAGGTAGCGTGCACTCAGAGCAAAATGAGAGGTTGGGAAGCTACCATAACAAGCGCTGGGAAGAGGGGGATACTCACTGAGGAATGGACTGACCAGAACGCATGATAGAGGAGGAACCCGGCCTCAACCTGAGGGAGGCGCAGGGCTCACAGAGCAGGGAGCACGGGAGGGGACATCCCAGAAAGGAGCTATCATGCACAACGGGGGCCACGCGGAAAAACAGCAAGATGTGTTTAGGTAACTAGTTCATCGCGAAGGAAGTGAGAACAGAAGCAAGTAGGAGCCACAGGGTAGCCAGCCTATGTGAATACTGAGTTAAGAGTTTGTTCTTACAAATGCTGGTGAAGATGTGGAGAAAAGAGAATCCTAGGGCACTGCTGGTGGGAATGTAAACTATGTAGCCCCTGTGGAAAACAGTATGGAGGTGCCTCAAAAAACTAAAAATAGAATTACCATAAGATCCAACAATTCCACTCCTGGGTACATACCTGGAAAAAATGAAAAAACTAATTCAAAAAGATACACGTAACCTGATGCTCATAGCAGTGCTATTTACAACAGCCAAGACATGGAAGCAACCTAAGTGTCCATCAACAGATGAATGGATAAAGAAGATGTGGTATATATATACAATGGGATATTACTCGGTCACAAAAAAAAAAAAGAATGAAATTCGGCCATTTGCAGTAACATGGATGGACCTAGGGAATATTACACTTAGTGAAATAAGTCAGAAAGAGAAAGACAAATCCTGTAGGATATCACTTATGTGTAGAATATAAAAAATAATACAACTGAATATATATGCAAAAAAGAAACAGGCTTACAGATATAGAAAATAAATTTGTGGTTACCATACGGGAGGGGGAAAAGGAGAGGTGTACGTTGGGGTATGGGATTAATAGATACAAACTACTATGTATAAAATAGGAAAGCAGTAAGGATATGTTGCATAGCACAGGGAATTTTAGCAATTATCTTGTAATAATTTATAATGGAGTATGATCTGCAAAAATACTGAATCACTATGCTGTACACCTGAAACTTATATAATATTGTAAATCAACTATACTTCAATAAAAAAAGAAATTCTGGCCTTTAGCCTCTACACTTAGATGTAAGGCCTAGACCCCTGGACTAGGGTAATGGAAAGAGGGCTGACAGCACAAAGTCACTGAACAAGCAAAGCGACTTGATTTAGAGCAAGGACAGAAAAGGAAAAATCAATGGCTGTGAGAATGAATCTGAGAAAATCGTGGTATCACTGACAGAAATAGAAAGAAAGAGCTGACCTGAGGACAAGGATAATGACTTTTGATTTAAATATGATGAACTGAAGGTGATAACAAGCAACTTGAAACATTTTCAGCTATGTGCTAACTGTGTGACTTTGCGAACATTATTTAACCTCTAAGCTCAGTTTTCTCATCTGTAAAATAGGAATAATAATAGATGACTGTGAGGATTGAATGAAATAATGGCAATGCCCAGCACTCACTAAAGCACTCGAAAAATGACAGATATTTTGGCCATCATTGTTATTCATCTTATATTTGACAAATTGCCCAATAACTCTTTTTTTGTCACATGAACTTATGACTATCTGATACACCTCTTATCAGGGTTTTTTTGTTTTTTTTCCCAATACAACTGAGATAAGTCAAAACACTATTCTAATTGCAGTCCTTGTAAATTTTCCACAGCATTAGAGACTGAGCAATTTGCAACCTGCAGAAGGCTCCAAGTCTATGACAAATTCATCACTGCAAACCATTAAAAACCTAGTACGTCAACTGATCCAGCTGGATTAGATGTGAACATTTGATGGCTACGGTTCTCCCTATGAAGCAGTAGGTTTATGGGGCTTCTTTACATTGAAAACATGAAAAGAAAAATTCTGTACATGATTTAATAATAATTTGCAACATATTAAGGATCCCTTTGAGATGAAAGTTTTCTGTTTTGCTTTGTTTGGGGTATAAGAAAATAAGATTAAAGAGAATAAGATTCTAGAGTAATAATGTAGCCATGAAGGGTACATTAGCAATGGGGAAACTGAGAGAAGGTAAGTTCCAAGTAAATCTGAGAATTTAACATTGTAATTATTAGTAATGCTGGGCAGTGAAACACAAATATTTATCATGTACATGGTAGGTGCTTAATAAATATCTGTTAAATAATGCTGAGTGAAACTGATGGCGGTGATTGATGAAACTGATGATGAGACTGATGATTTGCTTGCCCTTTCCTTCATTTCTGGCGATTAGTTCACTGTGCTATTAATCATAATTTTCTTTAAAGAGTAAGTAAACAAAAGGTATGGAAACAGAGAATCAAGGTATTTAAAGCTAGAAGTCCTTTAGGAGAAGAAACTGAGGTCCACGGAGGTTAACAGACTTGCCTAAGTCAATTCCCCATAACATGAGATCCGAGCCTGAACAACCAACCAACAGCCCTGCGCACATCCCACCACCCCACGATGGAGAAGAAAAGAGTTACGGAGAAGCTCAAGCCAGTCAGTTCTGTGACTGGTTTGAAGATCTAACAAAGGGGTGAGATGAGTATACGGATTCTGAGAAACAGTGACTTCAATTATTTAAGCCATAAATGTTTCTCATTATGATGTTTAAACAGATCATGACAGGCTAAAATACAGATTTTTTTTTTTTGCCATTAATGCACCCACATTTTATAGTATTGAAGTATGAGGTTTTTGATTTTTTTAAAAAATAAATTTAGTTATTTGTTTATTTTTGGCTGCGTTGGGGTCTTCGTTGCTGTGTGTGATCTTTCTCTAGTTATGGCGAGCAGGGGCTACTCTTCGTTGTGGTGCATGGGCTTCTCATTGCGGTGGCTTCTCTTGTTGCGGAGCATGGGCTCTAGGCGCACGGGCTTCAGTAGTTGTGGTACGCGGACTCAGTAGTTGTGACTCACGGGCTCTAGAGCACAGGTTCAGTAGTTGTGGCGGATGGGCTTAGTCGCTCCGCAGCATGTGGAATCTTCCCGGACCAGGGCTTGAACCCGTGTCCCTTGCACTGGCAGGTGGATTCTTGACCACTGCGCCTCCAGGGAAATCCCATGAGGTTTTTGATATTTTTATCAAAAGATTTTATGACCAAATTGTCAGAAATCAGGGAATTTTATAAAAAGGGTATACAATTTAGCTTAAGTGTTTTCGTATATCCACAGCCTTAGGTCCATGAAAAGGCTTATAGCCATAGATTATATAGCTCTATTTTTGACTGCAAAAATTTATATGCTGTCCAGATCTTTATTCTACTGAAATTGAACTGGAAAAGGCCCTTAACTGAAATTCCTTCAAAATTATAAATTGTAGTAGATCTGACTGATAAAGAGATTCAAAAGCACATGGGGAGAGATGTAAAAGGGAAAGAAAGGCAAAGATTCTCCATGTGTATGCCTATTTGTGTTTCCAATCTGGAGTCAGAATGTCTGGGTCAAAACCAAATTCTATCAGTTACTGTGATCTTAGCCAAGTTACTTGGCCGCTCTGTGCCTCAGTTTCCTCACCTGTAAAACAGGGGTAATAACAGTAGCCACCTCGTGGGGTTGCTGTGAGGGTCACAGTTAAGACAAGCAAAGCATTTAGAATGGGGCTTGGTGTACAGTAAGCACTCTGTGTGTTAGCTCTTTAGATCACACCCTCAGGTCTACTCACCTTTCCTGTTCCATCTCCTACTCTCTTCCACCCACTCTTTGTCTATGCTCTTCTCTCTCCTGGATGCTTTCCTTCCAGGGATTCTTCAAATCCTAACTCAGTTGCTAAGTTCCTCGATTACCCTGGCTGGAATTAAATCCTCTCGCCTCTCTATTCTTCTACAGTAGGTACCATTTTCTACTTACAGTCACTCTGTGAAAGACTGTCCCTGTCTAATTTGTTCCTGTAGCCCTGAAAGTACCCTTCTCAGTGTCTTGCACATGGCATTCAGCAAGTACTTGTGGAATAAACCAATATATAGGGAGAGTAGTCTTCTCCTGCCTTATCAACTGGTAGCTGTTATTATCACTATTATTAAGGAGGAAAGGCAGGTCCTAGGAGGCCCAAACTACTGATGCAAAGCTGAGGCAAACATCATGACTGTCTTTTGGAATAAAGCATAATTTATGAAATGCAAAGCTAATTTAATTTCATGAAAATTCAGAGAATTTCTGGAACAAAATCAATGGAGAATAAAACCTCAGGTTTGAAAGGAAGCCAGGTTGGTCACTACCCGGACTGGGAAGGGTGTAGTATTATTACTATCATCTCTCGATTACCCACTGTGAAGAGGCGTGGCCCTTTCAAGATTAATCTCATCTGCCTGGGGCAAATTATCCCTCAAGTCAAAATCCTTTTATGTTCTCCCGCTTCTTTCTCATTTTCCCAAAGTTTACTCGCTACTTCAACTCATCTTACTTCAATCCATCTCCCTACATTTATTGTCCTATATGGGAGTGGGAAGGGGATCAGTGTGTAATATCTGGAATATTCAATTGCTGGTGGGAAAAAGGGCTAGAAGAATTCTTCAGGGGTAGGTCAGGTCTGGTCTGCTAAGGGCCGGGCAGGAAGTGCCGATCTTACAAACTGCAATGAGTTTCAGGGGTCAAAGGAACCCAGTGAACTCAGGCTAGATCCCCAAATCCTGGGGGAATCCACGCTGGTAGGCAAAGCAATGGACTCTCTGGGCAATGGTAATATAGGGACACCAGCAGACATTCCAGGTGACACAGTCATTTCAGAGCAAGAATCAGCCAGGAGCTGGGAGAAGGTGGAGTCCTGATCATCAAGACAGGAAGCTAGAAAAGGGAAGCGAGAGTCTGGGATAAGCCTTTGTGTTAATCAGGAAAATGTAGGAAGCTGGATGTGCTGAGCTGGACTTACACTGTGGGGTTAAGAAGGTGAGTTTGAGCCGGGGGTCCGCTGGGATCAACCCAGATAGAGGTTATTCTTCACACTGTAATAGGAGACACCAGGTAAACCACAAATCCGATCCTGTGGCTTCCCTACTTAAAACATTTCAATGGCTTCCTGCTGTCCTTAGGATCAAGTTCAAACTTCTCAGCAACTTCCAAGGCCATTCGTGACCCAGGCCCTGCGTGCCTTTCCAGTCTCATCAGTCTGCATTTACCCTTCTGGCCCCACCCACCCAGGCAAACAAAAATGAGTATAATCAACAGCAGACTAGCTATAGTTAACAGCCCTTAGTTATTCAAAGGGCCAGTCTCCCCTGCCGACCTCTGCGGATACACTCTGCCTAGAACATGCTCTCTCTTCCTCTGCCTGGCTGTTTCCACCCTTCAGGTCTCCCATCAGCCACCACTCCCTCTGAAGTCAGCCTCCGTGCCCCTTCCCCAGCCTGCAGTCAGCAGCCTTCCTGTATATTCCCACAGTGCTCTGTAGTCACCTTTCAGGATTGACCATCTTGGATGCTGACCACCTATGTCCCCAACTAGACAATAAGCTCCTAGAAGGCAGGGCGGTGTCTGTCTTGTTTACTTTTATATATTCCCAGTGCCTGCAATGCAGTAGATGCCAACAAATATTTGTTTCCAAAACAAAGAAAGAGCACAGGACAGAGACACCTCCTCTAGAGACCAGGGTGCAAAGAGAAGACAAGAGTGCGTGGTGCTCATTAAGTGTGAGGTGAGAACCATGCAGCCAAGCAGGGGCCCAGGGAGGATTTGGAAACGTTATCAAATATGTAGGGAGGGTCTAAATTTCAGTCACTGATTTGAAAGCTATACACAGTGTGTCCAATGCAGTCACAGAAATACAGGGGTCCCTTGAGTGCCCAGGTCACCGTGGGTGTTGACAGCTTCTCACAGAAGACATGAGAGTCTGACTCCAGAGTTTTTATCACGTGGGGAGAAGCAGGAAGAATGACAGTGAAGGGGAAAACACAATATTCAGAAAAGTTAAACTGTTATCTCTTTGGAACTGGCATGAGCCTGCCAATAAGCAGCCAGGGAAAAACAAAGAGGTAAATAAAGAGAACCAGGAACGCTGTGGTATAATATTTGAATGTGGCAAAGGGGAAACCGTAAAGACCATTTTGTTTTAATCATTAAGAAAAGTGCACCTAGTTCACATGCTATGGATCAGGCTCGGGGCAGCGGGGGGAAGACAAATTAATCTAAGGCTATTCATTTTGTGATAGCTTAACGCAAACAACTTTTAGCAACATTATGAAGCCAGCTAGTAAAATAAATAGAAATGAAGTCCAAGGGATTTAAAGATGAAAAATTTGGGGGGTGGGGAGAAAGAACTGCACAAAGCAAATCGGACAAAATACAAGGCTAACCAAACAAAAGCTGAATCATATAAATAGGCATTGCCGTGTGCCCTGGAGGACTGCCAAGGAGAGTGAATTTCAACAAAGAATGCTTCTGCTACCAGTCTGGAAAACTTCAGTTCCAGGAAGGTGGGAGGGAGGCTGCAGCCATTGCTGAATGACACGGGGAGTGTGGGGCGGGGAGGCAGGCTCGGTAGACAAATGCTGGAACCTTCCCCTAGCAAGCCATGAACAGGCAGCTCACTCCCTCTCCATGCCCTCCCATGTACCCCACACACAGCCAGTTATGAGAAAAAAGCCCACGTCTTAGATGAGAAATTGGCAACAAGGGCAGCGGCCTTCTCTTCTCCATTTGCAGATCAAAAGACCACTGTAAACACCCCTAGGCTACCATGCTAGTATCCAAAGGGCTGAGATGAACCCAGTCCCTGCAGCCCAAGTCAAACGAGGCATTGGCAATTATCTGTGAACTTGGATGCTGGGGACAGAGCCCCGGGCTCGGTGTGGAATCCTCCCTGGAATAGTCCGAGTCTAAGAACAGTACTGTAACCCTCGCAGTGATAACCGTCACCACCACCAAAACAGCACCCCCCCCGCCTAAGCATTTATCCCATGGCAGGCACAGAACTAGGCCCTTTGCATGGATTATCCCTGTGAAGCCCCCTCTCAGCCCTTATTTTCTTAATTTTATAGCTGTCCTCTCTACAGATAAGGAAACCAAGGCAAGTTAAGATATTGATACTTTTCAAAGGTCTCACAGCCAACAAGCAACGGAGCAGGGATTTAGATCCACACAGTTATTCCCAGACAAGCTCTCTTAACCAATAAAAATAAAACCCAGTAAAAGAAGGTGGATAATCAACAAGCACTTATTAATGGTGGGCATGGTGTGTACTATGAACTCTGCTAGGTTAAAATGGGTAAAATGGTTTCTTTAAAAAAAAAAAAAAGAGGAAGACTAACTAGAATTCCTTTTACTTAATCTGTAAAAAAAATTCTTGAACTTTATTAGCCTTCAAAGAAAAAAGGGTCCCTACTCTAATATCTACCACAAGGCTCCAATAAGTATGTAGGTTGCTCAAACCCCTACAGAAACTAACAAAACAAACCAAAAGGAGAGTTGATAACATCTAGCTCAGTGGCTTTTTTGGGATTGGCATTACCCAAAATGCAGACTTAGCGCCAAACACTGGGAGACCTGCGAATCTGAAGTTCCTTAAGATTTCCTTAGCATTAGAAATGCTTTCTCCTCAAATTTCTGTATTGCTGTCTTTATCGAGATCTCTGTACATTAATATGTGCTTTTTAAAAAATATGACCTATTTTTCCAATGGGACTGAGGGGGAAAAAATCACAAATGCATATTTAAACCCATAGACTATTTAAATTCTCCCAAATCTTATCATACATTTTTAGTACTTTCTTTTTGAGATGAAAGATAAAAACGTGTGTGCATGATTAATTGTCATGATGAAAGAATACTGGGCAGTTGCTTAAGAAACGAGAACAACAAAGGAATAAACTACTGCAGGCATCACCAGGACTGGAATGACACTGCTCTGTGTACTCGATTTCCATGGCAACTAGCAATGGGAAGATGAATGTTTCATAGTCACTCTGCTCTGCGGTACACGTCTATAAATCAAACTTACATAAAGAGCACAAGATTTCTGCTGTGGGCTGTATGCAGAGCCGGTTTATTTTCCTGTTACTGTATAATTATGGAAAAGCAGCACAGAACAATGAGGTCATCTTGAGTGGGGAACAAACTCAGAAATTACTAATACACCTGAGGCATAGAATGCCATTCGTCTCGCAGGAAACCAGACGCAGGCAAGGCAGACGGCGAATGGAAACCCTGCCTGCCTCTGTCAGGTATGGTCCTGGCACTCATCTGCTCTGGCTGAGAACTGCATGTTGCGTACCTGGCGTGGGCTCCCTCCCGCTGCTCTGCTCTGAAACGTATGTAGGGGCACCTTAGTTAACTGCCTCCCAAATGAAACTGCAAGGTTTCATTCTGATAAACTGGGCAGAAATGATACACCATGCTTCGTATGAAAGTTTACTGAGGCTGAATAAGCAAACACTTGTTTTTATTTACACCCAAAATGGCTCGTCTTGTAGAAGTCAGGATGGATAATTAATGCTTTGGCATTGAATTGGGAGTCAGAAGGCCCAAGTCTTGACTCTGGTCTATGTAACCTTGGGTAAGCCGTGAAGTTCAGGTAGCTTCCATTTTCTTAGCTATGTTACGAGAGACGGTGGATGTGATTTTTAAAGTCTCTGCCGCCATCTGCTTCCATGATTCTGTATCTTGAAAACCCAAAGGTCTGAATCAATCAGATCTAACCTTATATATATATACCTTACACAGTTATACTTTTAAATTCTATACTGGCTAAAGTGCCTAAGTCATAGTGTTTTATGATTACCATTGCATTGAAGCTTTCTTCTGATTTGTTTCAATTTTTCAAACACAGTATATGCTCTGGAAAACTTAATGAAACCATCAGAGTTTGTTTGTTTGTTTTTGCCCAACCATCAGTGTTTTAAATGCAAAAAAAAAAAAAAGTTGTTACAGATGATCCTAGAACTGATTTTTATGGTATAATATAAACAATATTTAAATTTAAATAATCTTCCTGTTACCTAGATAAGGGCTGCCTATCAATTCCTACCAAATGGGAAGCGTCCCGCTTCTTTTTTTCTTATAATTAATTTATTTTTTATTATTTATTTATTTCTGGCTGTGTTGGGTCTTCGTTTCTGCACGCGGGCTTTCTCTAGTTGTGGCGAGCGGGGGCTACTCTTCGTTGCGGCGCGCGGGCTTCTCATTGTGGTGGCTTTCCTGGACCTCATCTTTGGAAGAGTCATGCTCAGTAAATTTTGTGGAACAAATAAATGGATGGATGAACAAACTCTTAGTAACACCTTTGCTACACCTTTCAGAAATCTTATATCCCCTTCCCTGATCTTACATGTTTAGGCAGATTCAGACCAACACGTAAACATCCCCAGGATAGACAGGCAAATATCTGAAAACCAGGTATAACTAGATGAGTATCTGTTTTGTGAGTCTGTGAGTCTACAAAACCCTTGTGAAACTTTACAAACTAGAAACAGCTCTTCATTAGTGGAGCACCAGGCGTGATCAGACACAGAGAGGACCTCCCGTGCTAAGGCCCTGGCTGAGTCCAGGAGTACCATGGGGGCTCAGAAGTAACGGAGTCACAGTCCCTGTCTCACGGGAGGGAAAACAACACCCAAAAGCACCCGGTACCTCATCTAAAGCTTACACCAGCTCTGGGGAAAAGACGTCATTATCCCCGCTTTACAAGTTGGGAAAACTGAGCTATAGAGAACTGATATAAGTGATAGTTATGAAAAATGTAGGGATATTCAAAACCTGACTTCCTGAATTGATAGGCAGCCCTTATCTAGGTAACAGGAAGATTATTTAAATTTAAAAATGTTATAAAAATCAGTTCTAGGATTATTTGTTTAAAATGGGTTTTTGTTTGTTTGTTTTATTGGGTTTTTTGCTTTTTTTTTTTAACTTTTTAAGACTGATAGTTTCATTAAGGTTTCCACAGCATATTCTATGTTTGGAAGATGGAAACAAATTAGAAGAAAGCTTCAGTGTGATGATAAAACCCTAAAACACTATTAATTAGGTGCTTTAGCCAGTATAGAATTTAAAAGTATAATTGTGTAAAGTATATATTTTTAAGAATAGCACAAGCAGGGGAATTCCCTGGTGGTCCAGTGGTTAGGACTCGGTGATTTCACCTCTGGAACCCGGGCTCAATCCCTGGTCGGGAATTAAGATCCCACAAGCAAGAATAGAACAAGTAATAACTTTGGTTAGATCTGACTGATAGATTCAGACCTTTGAGTTCCTGACTCCAAGACCTCTGTGCTCTTCTGACTGCATCTCAGGACACATTGAAGCAACAGACTGTTGGTCTAATGGACTTCTTGGGCACTAAAAAACAAAGTTAAACAAACACACCTAGCCCCTAAAAAGCCCATTAATAGTTAAAAAAAAAAAAAAAAGTAGTAATAATATAAAACAATATTTCTTAAATCTACTGTGCTAGCCCACGTTATGTCCCGCACTTCCATTCCCCAGTCAGCAGGTTAACGGCTATTTCCAGGATGGAGCCAAGTGTTATACAACCATGCAATTTCCGATACGTGAACCTTATGGGAGCCAATGACACCTTTACAGAAGTTTATTAGAAATGTATTCTGCCGTCAGAGACACTTGGTTTGGTTCCTAAGCTTAGAAGATGCAGTAATTTGGGCACACATTTTTGGCACTGATTTTTCAAAAATTAATAAAGTAACATTTATTAAGACAGCCTCCAGGTTAACCTCCTTGCCTTCCAATTAGTTTCTTATCAGAGTTTTTAGCACCACCAACTGGCTAAAGAGATCAACTACAAATCTGCTTGGCTCTCAATCTGCTTTGTTCATTAAAAGAGGATCATACATATATTTCACATTTAATTTATGTTAAAGTAATTTATTTCAGTCACTAAATAAAACTAGAAACGCCTTTCCTTGTTAGTCATATAAAAAATAATCCACTTTGGCTTTTTCACTTAAAAAGAAGGTACATTTTGCTTAGTAAGTCATTAAAGAAAACTAAATCTACCCACTAAGGCTAATCTGATTTACTCTACCATAAACTCATACTCAAAAAGCAAAGACTAAGAACTACAATAAAAATTAGAAACTAAGAGAGCGATAGCAAACTAAACGGTATTGAACACTATGTGAGTCTACTGTGTCTACGTAAGACATTAATTTAATTGGAAATAAAAATGATTGAGGAGGTAATTTCACATTTTTAAAAATTTGAGCTTTTTCTATCAAGATTCCTGACGTAGAGATGAATGCTGCCATGTGACACATGAATATTTATTGCCATTTATCTTTCCCTCCTGTTTAATTGAACCACATCTAGCAATGGATGGTGTACAGATTGGGGTTCAAATCTGATTTCTGTACAATGAATCAATTTGTGAAAATATGTATTCCTGAAGAACTAAGTCCAATTTTTTTCCCCAAAGCAACCAATTTGTGGATACAAGTTGCCTTTGAAAAGTACATCCAGCCACTTGTTGTCATGACACGTTTGTAACGGGCAGAATAAATGGCACCACACTATAACAAATTTGGTCACCAACAGAAACTTCTCTACTAGACAATGTACAAGAGGGAAAGAAAAAGAAGCTTCCATCCAATTTATTAAATTTGACTCTGATAGCAGAGTTCTGTTAAAAGCTTTCTGCTAAGAGTTTAAAACTGCTGTAATAATTTCACGATGACAGCAGTTTAAATCTCTACACAAATGGGTAGTCAAGTTCATACTTTTTAAAGCCTGACTCTAAATCTGCAATTGAAAATCCAGTAAAGAAGATAATTTGCAACAGACCCAGATAAAATTAAGGACCAGCAGCTGCCCTACCCCATTTAACACACAATTTCAACATGTGTACTTTGATCGTCATTCTATTCCTTTGCTCATTTATTTACTCATTCATTCTTTCACTCATACATCCATTGAATATTCTCTCTCCAGCAAAGACAGTTAAATTTCTGCAAAAAGGGAAACAAGAATAAGACTCTTCTACTGTCCCCTCCTCTCCTTGGATGCCAGCCTTGATATGCCGTCTCCAAGGCATAGAAGATTTCCATTTGAAATCATGAATGGATTACCAGGAACCTTAACAGTAAGAAGACTTGGGTTAAGAAAAGCATTTTATAACTTTTATTGTTGTTGCTATACATGTTCTTTAACATGACTCTTGAATGATACTTAAAGCTAAGTGTGTTTAGACATTTTAACTGTAAATTTTGTCTACTCTACTATTATTATTAGACAGCAGTATTCTTAAATCAAAAAATACAATTTTGAGATGTAGCAAAAACATCTGTCCATTAACAAGTACCAGCAACGTGACTGCCATCAAATTTAAAAAAAAAAAAAAAAAGTTGATTACTTGTCAATTTCCTACAACTTTTCTTCTTTAACCAAAAGATAAAATGATTGAGAAGTCTAAGTCCAGTTTGGCTTGAGATTAGCAATAAAGGTGCTCAGCTTTACCTGTAGAATAGGTATGCATAACAGCTGATGTGCAGATCACTGCATCAATTCAGCAAGGTAATACTAGCAGGTGTTTAATGAATGGGAACTGCCGTCACTGGCACTGGGGTGGCACGGTGTCACAGAAGCTGGGAAGGAGCGAGCATCAAGGGCAGGGTCCCAGGCAGAGTGCTGAGTGCCTTGAGTAGCTGGCAAGAATAAACACTTAGAAAAAGGACAGGGAGGCGGCCTAGAGGAACTTAGGTACGAGGAGTAGCTTTCTAGGCTGCGGAGACTGAAGTTTATCTGCAGGCAGGGATGTTAGTTATAAACAGGAGAGGGAGTGACTGATGGAGAAAGGTCTAAGAAGAAGAGAAGGGGATGAGACAAGAATAAATGGGAGGAACTAGAACAAAGAAAAAAACTAGAAACAGAATTGAAGGAAAACAGAACTCTGGAGGTGAAGAGGAAACCCAGGCAGAGGCCATGACCCTGTCCATGAAGCAGAAGGCAAGGTCACCTGCAATGCACAGCAGTGGGAAAGGTTTGGTACAAATGTGACAGAGAGCAAGTCAGTCTCATGGTGTGTGACATGCTAGTGAATTGGCTTGGGGTGTTATACCAAGAAGAATTCTGAGTCTCATCAGAAGAGTGTAGGCCACGGGTATAAGGAGGTGACGGTGATAGCACACATGCCAACGATCTGCCATCCCTGAAAAAGGGAATTGAAAACAGATGAGCTAAATTCTCCTGGACGATTTCAGCACGAAAAGGAAAGCAATCTGGAATGACATAGGACCAGGGCTGGGGAACTGTGTACAGAAGATGGGTTTGGGTGGTCTAAACACTTTGGTCAAGTAGGCACAGCGTCTGCCTGACCTGAGAACTTGGTTCCATTCCGGGACAGGCAGCTGGGAGAATCAAGGCAGGCATCTGGGATCAAAGCAAAAGGATCCAGGAAGGTGGACACAGAACTCTGAGATCTTTCAGACATGACACTTGCTGGGAGACGGAGAGGGAGAGTATTGAGTGTGGTGTGTTTGAAGGAGAAGGTGGATGCATCACAGAAAGAAGACAAAGGGAAAGCTCGCTCCAGGTCTCAGATTGGCGAGGAGCAGCTCCAAGGACTAGCGCACACTCGAGAGCCTGCAGTACAGGACTGCGGGCAGGTCAGAACCAAGGCGGGGGCCTTGGATGGAGGCTCAGCCCAAGGCTTGTGTTAGAAGTGAAGGTAAGGAGGGGAAAGCGGTGTCAGCATTCTTGGGGCTTAGTCGCAGCTGAAGAGAACAGAGGTAGGAGATGTGGAAGATACAACAGGGGAGGAAGAAGAAAGATGGGGCCACATGAGGGTCCAGCAGCCATGCTTAGCCACTAGGAACCAGTCCTGAGATTGTACCATTCTTGGTCCTTTTGGGGGGAGGGAAGGGAAAGGTGAGTGACAGGCAGGAGGGAGGGACGGGAAAGTTATGGTTAACAGTATTAGTGGCTGTTCCGCCTCTCCTGGGGTCAGCTTAGGAACAGGGAAAGGCAGGGGGAGGGAAAGCGTAGGAAGAAAGAGATGCCGCTCGAAGCCTGTAGTGCACTGAATTCCTACTTTGCCCTGATCTTCTCCAGCAGCAGGTTGCAACCAAGGAGGGAAGATGAGCAGACAATACTGACGAGCTGGAAACGGTAAAAGATGATGCTAAACTCACAGCAACTGATCAAAAGGGCCTTACAAGTGAATCAATGTATAATCCTGCCTTGTAAAGAAGACAATCACAAATTCAGCTTAGCACTCCCACCCCAGCTAAAGTGATGAAACCTCATTTGTCAATTTTAAACGTTTTTTGCTTTTCCAGTTGATTTGGCAAAATCTTTCACTATTGTGATATAATTCCAAAGGCAACACGCAAAACACAAGGGTTCCTATCAAAGCGACGTGATCTGGAATGCCTGCTACCGTTTCATGTAATAAAATGCTGCATCAGTTTCCTTTTGCACATTTTTGTAAATAGTTCCTTTCATTTATGTGCAGAAAGTCAAATGAAATCTCAACTGTAACAGTCCAAACCAAACCAATTCATACGAAGAGGGAAAAGCTATATAATTGTGCAACTGGTTTACCAAGAACACTTCCAGGCAGAGCGAACATGCCTTACTTAGTCAGCTTTATGGCAGGCATTGTGGGGATGCAAAAGCATGCCTGGTTCCTACTCTCAGGACGTCCATACTGTTAGAAGAAGTGAGAAGGTAATATTACAGTGATTAAGAGCACAAGCAAACCTTTGTTCCGTTACTCAGCAGGCAGCAGCATCTAGCGAATCCTTTGACCTCTCCAAGCTTTGTCCTCGTCTGTAAAATGGGGACAGACAGAGCCTAACCCAGGAGGTTCCTAAGAAGATTCCTTCAGACCAGGGTCCGGTACATAGTAAATACTCAGCAAATGTCAGTTGCCAGTGTTACTATTATTAGATGCAGTACTCTCGCAAGTGCTACAGAAGTTCTAAGGAAGAAAAAGGAAATTTTGTGAGCTGGAGTGATCAGGGAAGGCTCCCTAGAAGAGAGAGTTCAGCTAAGTTCAAAGGAATGGATACCAGTAGATATGTGGATGGGGAAGTCAGGAGAGGAGAAGAGAGGGCAGTGGAAGAGAAATGAGATAGGATCAGAACACAGCAAGTAAATCAGAATAGTGGATTAGAATCTTTGATCTGGGCAGGCCAGGTCTGTGTGTGGAGGGGCCTTGTATGTCAGGCTAAGGAGTCTGGGTGTCATCCGGCAGGGGATGAAAGGTTACTGAAGTCAAGAGGTAACATTAAAAAGTAATGCTAATTTACTCTCATTATCCAAAATTGAACGAGGAGGGTGGACCAGTGATTTTCAAACTTTAATAAGTGCATATGGATCACCCAGGGATCACATAAAACACATCTGATTCAGTATGTTTGGAGTGAGGCCTGAGATTAGGCATTGCTAATCACTGCTAACAAGTTCCCGAATGCTGATGCTGCTGGTCTCTGGAGCTTTGAATGACAAGGATGTATCTCTTCAAGGTAGCCTGATGGAAGAGAATGCATGGGTAGGAGGATGGTAGACAAGATGGCTAGACGTGAGGTCGCAAATTCATAGGTCGGTATGCCATACATAAAAAAATAGCATTAGAAGCCTTTGGACTTGATTTTTTAAGCTATATCTAAGGGGGACAACTGAAACTTTGTAGTGAAACTCTTAATGCTGAGCCTATTTTTTTTTTTTTTTGGTGACATCTTAAAACAATGTTAATTTAATTATCTCCTATAAAATAAAAATTTCTTTTATTAAATACAAGTTTTTCTTATTTTATAAATACAACACACAGTATTATCAAAGTTTTCACCCAGAAGTTAGCTATCTACTACAAAAGAAAAATGTAAGAAACAGATTCCTCTTTCTATAAAGGAAAATGGCATGAATACCTGCATGATGTGCGCCTATCACTAACTTCCAGGATGACTGAAAGCGTTAGCAACATTTGGCCATAAGAAAGAAACCATGGCAGGAGTTTCTTATGTGACAGTTGGATTGAAAGAAAAATAGTCCTCATGCTATTACAGCAAGAACAGTGTATTTTACCATATATGTAGATGAGGGATTGGAAACGTTGACCATAACACTTGTTATAGTGACATCTCAAAAACTAAACCCAGGGTTGGAGAGCTGTCAGCCCAGTAATTTTCTCTTGAGAGCAGTCTTTGTCACATCTGTATTCACATGGTGGTGGATTCTGAATATTATGTGGGATACGCAGAGAAAATCAAGGAGACCGCCATGCCACCCTCCATGACAGATAACCCCACCAGTCGGTTCTGGAACAAGAAGCACAAGCCCCTCATGTCTGAGATGAGGAGAGTGTAGGCCTGAGAGGTTTCGGTGAAAGTCTGTTCGCTACATAAGCCATTCATTTACATAAAATTCAGTCACTTACTTGACACATATAAAACTGTGCTACGGGAGTTCTGTACTCCCATAAATATCCCACTTGTGCTTGTTTATATTAAGCTCACGTTCTAAAACTAGAAATAATTGATGCATGCAAATACCTATGTATAAGCATACAGAAGAAAGATATTTATGACAGATTAGGAGTTTCAAGCTGAAGGAGGAGACAAGTTCCTTTTTGGGGTAGAGAGGGGTTGGGTAGGGTGTAGGGTAGGGCCAGCTTTCAAGATAAGAAATATTTTGTTAAAAGCTGGGCCTTGAAGGAGGAGTAGAATTTGCATCTGGATGGGTTTAACCTCAGAAGAGACTACAAAATCTGGACATCTGGAATGTGAAAGAGATTAAATACTTCTTCCAAACAAATAGTACATCCTTGTTAACGGGAACTAATTAGCTTAACTGAAGAAACCAAAATAACATATTCTGTTTGAAAATCTACGTAATGAAGTCATTATTCTTCTCTACTTGTTTTCTGGTCCAGTTTCTGAGCTTCAATTCCTGCATCACCAATTCTAAAATTTATACCGGTAAAAAAAGACCATCCTCAAATGCAAGGATATAATTTTTGTTCATGGAGCAAAATCAGTCAAGAACCCTCTGAAAAACTGACATTTTCTTAAAGTGATTAGCATATAATTATTTCTATAGCTGGATTTTTAAAGTACAGTTGTATTTAACATATTACATGTGAAAGTCCCCAGAGAGGAGAAATTCTGAGGTCAGTTTGAAAAGCTTACACATATTCATATTCCCCATTCAGTGATCACATGCAAGAAAAAAAAACAGAAATGGGAATCTCTGACAATAAAATTGTGAAACATAAAACACTGAAATAAAAACCAAGGCATTATCATTGCAGGGAAGATACAAAAATTCACGAAATAAAAATTGGAAACTCAGGAAGTCTACCTATTTGGTCGCTACACTCACACACTAGGTACAGCTGGTAACAGCTATCTACCTATAGTTACAAAGAATCAGATACGATTTCTAGTCTCTTTTATACTTTTCTATACACAGAAGCATGTAGACACTTACAGATCAACAATCATATTCCCCAAAGTAGGTACTCACTATAATAACTGCGATCTTGGTGAGGTCACCTGACTGCATTTATAAGATGATCATTCCGATGTACAGAATAATGACTGGGAAACTTTCTCCAGTTACAGACTGTCCAAGAAAATGATACGCAACAAGTTGGCCGCCAGCAGAAAGGAATTACAAGAAGCTAGAGAGCACAGTGAAGAATAACACTTCAAAAGAGACGCAAATGATTTGAAAAAATACATTCTATCTTATATCACTTTCCCTTGGGCTCCTTGGTTCTAAAAGACTCTTCCATTAACATGTTAATTCACGTTACCCAAGCTCATGAGGCCCCTTTCCCCCACGATAGCTGGGATAAAAGGCATATGTGACCTTTCTATCAAGAGGGTACCCATCATTCCCTTTTAAAATTGCATTCTTAAGCCCCTACCCCACTAACATGTTGGCAATGAAAATAGACTATCCAACAAGTCAAGATGCTCTTATTCTCAACAAATTTTTAATACTCCCAAAAGGAGAGTGAGATATTCTATGTTTTTGACCATCCCCATGTAACACGAAGAATGAGATTCTTAGACCAAAAATATCATATATCACTTTAAATGTCTCCAGTTGTGACTGGAGAGCATTTTGGTACGTCGGTATTTCCGCATTACATTACTATCTGGCAATCCACCTGCACTCACAGTCTTGGACACTGGCGGGCCTTCTGCACACCCATGTTTCATTTCATATGGCTGGAAAGCAGAAGAAGCTACCCAGAGCTTTTTGTCAACTGACAGGCGGTAAGAAAGTGCAAATCGCAGCACTTACAATGAGATGGAGAAGGCTCCTAGGCATGGAGACGCAAACATACCCACACAGAGAAAAACACCAGCCAGAAATATCACAGGGTGCTGATGGTGGGCGAAGTCAAGAGAGCACATTAAGCCAGCTCCCTGACAACAGCTGGGGCTAAATCATGAACTAAAAATGTCTCTAAAAAAAAACCACAAAAAACAAAGAGAGGCCATCAGAGATTAATTCATAAAAATCACATGTAGAACGAGAAAAATAGCAGGCAAAGCCACATGTGGTTAGAAAGCTCCTGATTGCATTTTAAAGGATTCTTGCCTAGATTATAAGAAATTAAAACCATAAGAAAATTATAAGTGAGGATTTTACTGTTACTGGGTATTTGGAGTAAGTGACAATGGACCAACAATTATTAAGTAACTAGAATGCATAAGGCAACATGCTGAGAACAGTGGAAGTTACAGATAAATTTGTAAACTCAAAGAGCTTGTAGTATTTTATGGAGCTAATCGTAAACACTGTATTTTTGTTTATTGAGTAGACGATTGAAACAATTACACAACCACAGTACTACCAAAATTCAGAGAAAGGAGAAAAGGCTGTTCAATGTAAAGAAAAAAAGACTTTTTTGTGTGTACTTATTGAGCAGGACCTTGGAAGATAGGTCTAATTTGGACAGATAAGAAGTAGAGAAAGGCACTGCTGGCAAGAGCAACAGAATGCAGTATAAATACACATCCCATATTCAAAGGAACAAGCATTAGGCAAAGGGAATTTGGGATGATGAATGAAAGATGAGTTTGGGAAGGGGACCAGATGTTGGAGACCCAGGTTAAATAGTTTTAACCACTTTTTAGATTCACTAAAGATTTTTGAATGTTTAAGAAAAAAAAAAAAGTACTACAAAGTTTTTATAATGTTCTATTAGTATTAAAGAAGAAAAGATGTTTTTTGTTTTAAACTTTCAGTGCTAGAAACAGCCTGTTAGCTCAGATTCATCCCACTGGACAAACAGCATTACTCAGTTCTCGCACCTCTTAAAACGTCTGCCATTTGTAGGACAAAAGAAAAGAAAGCTCTTCATGAGAATTTCCT
The DNA here is from genome assembly GCF_003031525.2 of Neophocaena asiaeorientalis asiaeorientalis. NCBI lineage: Eukaryota > Metazoa > Chordata > Mammalia > Artiodactyla > Phocoenidae > Neophocaena > Neophocaena asiaeorientalis. Next base: position 2,637,033 of record NW_020185338.1, on the reverse strand, counting down.
GAGAATTTCTTAATAATAATGAAATGTCATCCATGATATTTATTAGCTTCAGTTATTTCAGTGCACAGGTACACAAGTCATGATTATCAGCTCTAAGTGGAAAGCAACGTTGTAAGTTTTAAACACTGAAAGGAATCTCAAAATTTAAAAACATTAAGCCTTTTTAAACATACCTTTAGAGGTAATATAAAGTAATACCAATTTTTGTTTTTTACATAAGATATCACCTCTTGCTTTATGAAAGAAACATTCCTCAAAACCCATCCCTCGTTAGAAAACTTGATTTCTTAATTTACATGAAAAAAACTATAATTAGCAGGCCCCAAGCAATCAACCATTAAAAATAAAACCTCAAAAACTACTTTCCCCAATAAAGCAAACACCTCCATAAAACGAGAGATGAAAGTAGATACAGAAAGGCTTAGGGGAGATACTATAAAATAACAAGATACAGCAAAATAACAAAATGAAACATCAGTAGATATAGCTCAAGAAAGAAACGTGAGGAGAAAATAAAACCATAACAGAGGGAGTGCTTCAAGATGGCGGAGGAGTAAGACGTGGAGATCACCTTCCTCCCCACAAATACATCAAAAATACATCTACATGTGGAACAACTCCTACAGAACACCTACTGAACGCTAGCAGAAGACCTCAGACTTCTGAAATAGGTCTTGGTGCTCCTGCCTGGTGTCAGGCCTGAGCCTCTGAGGTGGGAGAGCCGAGTTCAGGACACTGGACCACCAGACACCTCCAGGCCCCACATAATATCAATCAGCGAGAGCTCGCCCAGAGATCTCTGTCTCAACGCTAAGACCCAGCTCCACTCAACGGCCAGCAAGCTCCAGTGCTGGACACCCCATGCCAAACAACTAGCAAGACAGGAACACAACCCCACCCATTAGCAGAGAGGCTGCCTAAAACCATACTAACTTCACAGACACCCCAAAACACACCACCGGATGCAGCCGTGCCCACCAGAAAGATCCAGCCTCACCCACCAGAACACAGGCACTGGTCCCCTCTAACCAGGAAGCCTACACAAGCCCCTGAACCAACCTTACCCACTGGGGGCAGACACCAAAAACAACGGGAACTATGAACCTGTAGCCTGCAAAAAGGAGACCCCAAACACAGTAAGTTAAGCAAAATAAGAACACAGAGAAACACACAGCAGATGAAGAAACAAGGCAAAAACCCACCAGACCAGACAAATGAAGTGCAAATAGGCAGCCAGCTGAAAAAGAATCCAGAGTAATGACAGTAAAGATGATCCAAAATCTTGGAAACAGAATGGAGAAACTACAAGAAACATTTAACAAGGACCCAGAAGAACGAAAGAGCAAACAAACAACAAACAATGATGAACAACACAAAAAATGAAATTAAAAATTCTCTAGAAGGAATCAATAGCAGAATAAATGACGCAGAAGACCAGATAAGTGACCTGGAAGATAAAATAGTGGAAATAACTACCACGGAGCAGAATAAAGAAAAAAGAATGAAAACAATTAAAGACAGTCTCAGGGATCTCTGGGACAACATTAAACGCACCAACATTTGAATTATACGAGTCCCAGAAGAAGAAGAGATGAAGAAAGGGTCTGAGAAAATATTTGAAGAGATTATAGTTGAAAACTTCCCTAACATGGGAAAGGAAATAGTCAATCAACTCCAGGAAGCACAGAGAGTCCCATACAGGATAAATCCAAGGAGAAACACTACAAGACACATATTAATCAAACTATCAAAAATTACATACAAAGAAAAAATATTAAAAGCATCAAGGGAAAAGCAACAAATAACATACAAGGGAACCGCATAAGGTTAACAGCTGATCTTTCAGCAGAAACTCTACAACCCAGAAGGGAGTGGCAGGACATGTTTAAAGTGATGAAAGGGAAAAACCTACAACCAAGATTACTCTGCTCGGCAAGGATCTCACTGAGATTCAACAGAGAAATTAAAACCTTTACAGACAAGCAAAAGCTAAGAGAATTCAGCACCACCAAACCAGCTTTCCAACAAATGCTAAAGGAACTTCTCTAGGCAGGAAACACAGGAGAAGGAAAAGACCTACAACAACAAACCCAAAACAATTAAGAAAATGGTAATAGGAACATATATATTGATAATTACCTTAAATGTAAATGGATTAAATGCTCCAACCAAAGGACATAGCCTGGCTGAATGGATACAAAAACAAGACCCATAAATATGCTATCTACAAGAGACCCACCTCAGACCTAGGGACATATACAGACTGAAAGTGAGGGGATGGAAAAAGATATTCCATGCAAATGGAAATCAAAAGAAAGCTGGAGTAGCAATTCTCATATCAGACAAAACAGACTTTAAAATAAAGACTATTACAAGAGACAAAGAAGGACACTACATAATGATCAAGGGATCAAACCAAGAAGACACAACAATTGGAAATATTTACACACCCAACATAGGAGCATTTGCCTCAAAACATAAGGCAAATGCTAACAGCCATAAAAGGGGAACTCGACAGATACACAATAATAGTTGGGGACTTTAACACCCCACTTTCACAAATGGACAGATCATCCAAAATGAAAATAACTAATGAAACACAAGCTTTAAATGACACATTAAACAAGATGAACTTAATTGCTATTTATACAACATTCCATCCAAAAACAACAGAATACTCACTCTCACCACTGTTACTCAACATAGTTTGGGAAGTTTTAGCCACAGCAATCAGAGAAGAAAAAGAAATAAAAGGAATCCACATCGGAAAAGAAGAAGTAAGCTGTAGATGACATGATATTATACATAGAGAATCCTAAAGATGCCACCAGAAAACTACTAGAGCTAATCAATGAATTTGGTAAAGTAGCAGGATACAAAATTAATGCACAGGAATGTCTTGCATTCCTATACACCAATGATGAAATATCTGAAAGAGACATTAAGGATACACTCCCATTTACCATTTCAACAAAAAGAATAAAATACCTAGGAATAAACCTACCTAAGGTATAGCTAGTGGGAAGCAGCCGCATAGCACAGGGAGATCAGCTCGGTGCTTTGTGACCACCTAGAGGGGTGGGATAGGGAGGGTGGGAGGGAGACGCAAGAGGGAGGGGATATGGGAATACATATTTACGTATAGCTGATTCACTTTGTTATACAGCAGAAACTAACACAACATTGTAAAGCAATTATACTCCAATAAAGATATTTAAAAAAAACCATAACAACAAAAAAGCCACATTGGACACAGCACAAAGGAGAACAGACACTGCTGAAAATATACTGAGAAACATGGTGAACAATTTGAGCAAAAGAAATAGAAATTAAACAATTTAAAAGGACTTCCAACATAAGCACAATCAGCATTTTCAGAGAAAAAGAATGTGATTCAAAAATGTTAATGTTTGGACTTTCCTGGTGACGCAGTGGTTAAGAAACCTACTGACAATGCAGGGGACACAAGTTCGAGCCCTGGTCTGCGAAGATCCCACATGCCGCGGAGCAACTAAGCCCACGAGCCACAACTACTGAGCCCACACACCACAAATAAAAAATAATTTATCTTTGGCTACGTTGGGTCTTCGTTGCCGGGCACGGGCTTTCTGTAGTTGCGGCGAGCGGGGGCTACTCTTTGTTGTGGTGCGCCGGCTTCTCCTTCCAGTGGCTTCGCTTG
>NW_020185338.1:2584366-2633206 GCF_003031525.2 Neophocaena asiaeorientalis asiaeorientalis | reverse complement strand
TTGCTGTGCGGCATGTGGGATCGTCCCAGACCAGGGCTCGACCCCGTGTCCCCTCCATTGGCAGGCGGATTCCTAACCACTGCGTCACCAGGCTAGCCCCTAAATTAATTAATTTTTTTAAAATGTTAATGTTCAATCTATTATATGTTTTTATTCAAGGACAATGGCTCAGATAAACATTGTTGAACATGGAAGACACCAGGGAATATAGTTCTTATGAACCCTACCTAGAGGATAGACTTCAGCTTAGCAGAAACTATAGCACAAAGTCTGGAGGTGAGCTTTGAATCCATTTAACTATAGAACTAAGATTTTTTTAAAAAGGTTATGATAGCGGAACAGGTTATGAATATTACGAATACTGACAATATACATTTTTTTAAAAACCACGTTGCTTTTATTCATGAAAAAATCGCTAAAAGTAAACACCACCAGAGTAGTTAGTGAACAATTCACAAACTTTATAAACGTATCTCATTTACTTCTTGTAAAGCCCTCAGATTTAATGAATGATACTCCAGTGTTTCCATCAAGTTACAAGATGAAATGATTCTTTGATGCCTTATGCTTCAAATCTGTCTTTCTGGACGGTTTGCTTTGGGTGTTTAGTTGGTTTTATTGTTGTGGTTGGTTGGTTTGTCTTATAAAATGAAGGTGTGATATGAGCAAGTATCACAAGCCTTCTGGAAAGAGACTACTCTTGGTCCTAGAAGTTTCTTTGGGAAGAATCCGGCAATCTAAGAATTGAAGATTGTGAAAACTTCTTTCATCATTCAAACCACAGCTGACTCTGGTCGTATTGGAAGTCTCCCTCTCTGGCCGCCTTTTTATAGTGGTCTTCATATATCAGCTTTCTTCTGAGTAACTGTGAACCTGGGAATGAACTCCATTCACACTTAAGTGTGAATTAAGTCAAAGCTATTCAAGCTTCTCACACAGTGTCTAACCTTAGAAACATTATGTAATTTGCATCATCACTAACGGCCCCAGCAGCTGCTCTTCTTTTCCTTATTCTTTCTTTTTTTTTTTTTGGCCACGCCGCACAGCATGCAGGATCTTAGTTCCCCGACCAGGGATCGAACCCGTGCCCCCTGCAGTGGAAGCGCAGAGTCTTAACCACTAGACCACCAGGGAAATCCTTCTTTTCCTTATTCTTGAAAATTATTTGTACCACTGAAACAGAGACATGTGGAAGTTAGACATCTCTGTTTCTCTGGCCAATTTCAGTTTACACTCAGAGGAAATATTTTTCTCTCTTTTGGTGTCACAACTTCATTTAATTCTTATCATGCATCACTTATTCTGGTTTAGGGATTGTGGTGCTATAAATAATAATACAAATGAGACTTTAAGCAGGGCATGTTCAGTTAGCTAAAATGCCTTGTTTGGCTGTTTACTGTAGTAGTCTCTAAACGGTTTTGATCGCAATCCTGGGAAGTACAAGATTTGTGGGCATATGAATATATTTATGTATAGATTATACGGACATGTGCCACAATATTAATATGTTATGTTCATTATAAAATGTAATACAGAAATTTCTAAGGAATTAAAGGTAAAAACATTTTATTCATTAATGGCAAATGACTTTTTGCCATCACTTGAAATTATTAATAACATCTAACAAGAACAATGTGATTACACATACTTTATTATTTCTGAACATCTCGGTTGAATCCTTTGTGATTGAGCAATTTCAAGTTCAGTTTGTTTTACTATTTGGTCTTAACGGCTGTCAGAGATACCTCACAAAGGTATGTAGATCTAAATGGGAAAAGGGTATCATGACACCGAATCCCTGTTTTTAATTCCATCCTCTGATAATGAAAAAGCTTAAGGGTTTTTTTTTTAATTAGTCTGTTGGTATTGTTAATTGAAATTCAGCTAATAAATATCCATCACTCCTGATACCAATTAGTTGCTCTTGAAAACTTATCAAAGCTATTGAATTTTTATACTTTTAAAAACTGTGCTCTCAAACCACTGAAACTTTTTTTTTGAATTTTTATTTTATTTATTTTTATTATTTTTTTTAGAGGATGATTAATAAATTTTACGGATTATCTGGGCAGTTATGTGATTAAAAGTAAAATAGTTTACATTTATTGAGTTCCTACTGTTTACCAGAAACTGTTCTAAGAATTTTATTTACTTTATAATAAAAATAAGCTCTTATGAATTTACTTTAAATATTTTACATTTTTTAAACATCTTTATTGGAGTATCATTGCTTTACAATGGTGTGTTAGTTTCTACTTTATAACAAAGTGAATCAGTGATACATATACATATGTTCCCATATCTCTTCCCTCTTGCGTCTCCCTCCCTCCCACCCTCCCTATCCCACCCCTCTAGGTGGTCACAAACCACCGAGCTGATCTCCCTGTGCTATGCGGCTGCTTCCCACTAGCTATCTATTTTACGTTTGGTAGTGTATATATGTCCATGCCACTCTCTCACTTTGTCACAGCTTACCCTTCCCCCTCCCCATATCCTCAAGTCCATTCTCTAGTAGGTCTGTGTCTTTATTCCCGTCTTGCTCCTAGGTTCTTCATGACTTTTTTTTCTTAAACCACTGCAACTTTGTACGACTTTTTTCACCAGATTAGAACATTCCATTTTTAACTTATTAAACATGCAGGTATGAAGGTTTCAATAGGTGTACACATTTTTTAAAACAGAATCACATTGCCAAATGTCTATTTTCAAAAATGCTCTCCCAATAACATAGATTTCTTTTGAGAAGCAGTTACTTTCCCACTCACTGTTAAAAGACTGCTTCTATCTTGAATGGCTATATTTAAGTGGATTTTTCAAAATTATATATGTGGTACAAGGGGGCACCTCCTGAAACCATTTAACACAAAAAGGTCAGCAAATTTGGACACTTGTCTTTTTAAATTTTATTTACTTATTTTTGGCTGCATTAGGTCTTCATTGCTGTGCACGGGCTTTCTCTAGTTGCGGCGAGCGGGGGCTACTCTTCGTTGCGGTGCACGGGTTTCTCATTGCGGTGGCTTCTCCTGTTGTGGAGCATGGGCTCTAAGCACGCCAGCTTCAGTAGTTGTGGTGCGCAGGCTCAGCAGTTGTGGCTCGTGGGCTCTAGAGCACAGGCTCAGTAGTTGTGGTGCACGGGCTTAGCTGCTCCGCGGCATGTGGGATCTTCCCAGACCAGGGCTCAAACCCGTGTCCCCCACATTGGCAGGAGGATTCTTAACCACTGCGCCACCAGGGAAGACGGACACATGTCTTTTTGTAAAAGTAAAATGAAGTAATTCTTTCTGTGAAAAAACCACCACCATGTGGTAGAAATACGTTGACTTTCATCACTCTTCTCATCACCAAGTGTACACAAAGATGCTACTATATTTTAAAGGTCTTGATGTTCTGCAATCACCTAAGTAATACTGGCCTCAGGCACTTTGTCTGCGCCTGGCTTGAACTCCTTTGCTCTTCAATAGCTTGCTCAATAATCTGCTTGCAAATGATGCAGCAAAAGAATTTCATACATGTCACTGTTAATGACAGTGAGTGCAGATCTTTATTTCAAATAACCTGCTTGATAATTCCTACTGAGCAGGGCTGGCTTCCGGTCAGATTTCACGAAATTACTTTTATCCACATGGGAACACCTGCCAGATGTCCCCCAGTATCTGTTCTCCCCTTCTTCCTCAGTATCAGAAACTCCATTTGAGCGCACATGACTGCCCAAAGCAGGGACTACATTTTCCAGACCCACCTCCCCCTTGTAGCTATTCGTGGCCTTGGAACTAAGTTTTGGTCACTGCGATGTAGGAAGAAATAATGGATAGCCTTAAAGGGAGGGGCTTATCTTCTGCTCCCTTTTGGCCTACCTAGCTGGAATTCAGGTGTGATGGCTGAAACCTCGGGAGCCATCTTAAAGCAAGAGGGAGAAGCCAGATGCTGAGGCAGCCGAACAACAAGAGGGGAGGAATCTGGGTCCTTCACAGCTGTGCTGCCATCAAATCAGCCCTGGACTCTCCTGTGTTTATTGCTCTCTTTTTTGAGCTTTGTTGTTCTGGGTTTTCTAGCTCTTACTGCTGTATGAAACCCTAATTAACACACCTGGTAACAGGGTTGATGAGGAACTCATGTTAGCAGTCAGAGAAGAGGCAACTCTGCAATTTTCTTTGCAAGCATGTGCTTACACTATTCTTACTACTTTCAATCTGCAGTTTCCTAACGGAAACTGCTTTTAAGCCACTTGCCATTATGTCAGAATTAGTTTATAAAGAAAACATAATATAGTCTTTAAATCTACTTCATCAGGTGTCTGTGAACTGCAACATGGGTCTATAACTGAAAACAAATGAAGGAGGCGCCACCACTGATCAACCCAACTCTACTCTCCAGATAACTCAAGGACCATTTGAAACCCATATCTGATGAAATACAGACCATGGGAGAACACCAGCATCCATATTAAATATTAATAAAGCTTCGGGGGGGGGGTTTGGTCAATACATAAATATACAAAGAAGTTCTACTTTCTTTCTGCTCCTCTCCACCCCTACTAACAAATGATTTTTGCACCTTCCTAGTATACAAGCACTCCACCCACTTTAGAGCCCACTGTCAAGGTGTAGATGGACTAATAGCTAACTATAAAATTCTCTCCTGGGGCTTCCCTGGTGGCACAGTGGTTGAGAGTCCGCCTGCCGATGCAGGGGACATGGGTTCGTGCCCCGGTCCGGGAAGATCCCACGTGCTGCGGAGCGGCTGGGCCCATGAGCCATGGCCGCTGAGCCTGCGCGTCGGAGCCTGTGCTCCGCAACAGGAGAGGCCACAGCAGTGAGAGGTCCGCGTACCGCAAAAAAAAAAAAAAATTCTCTCCTGGACCATGACAATATGCTGTGAGATGAAAATGTTCACTAGTGAAAAATAAGCATAAATGAGTGTTCTCCATAAAACTGAAAACTTGTAAAAGCAAATGGTAAATCAAGGGGTGGGTATACATAAAGATTTTGGCACCTTACCTGAATACCTCGAGAATAATCCTTTCCGATAACTTGGGAGCCACCTGCTTAAATGCTTTTTTGAAATCTTCCAGAGTTAAATATCCACGATCTATTTGAAAACAGAATACATAACATTCACACACTTCTATCAGCCCCATGAACTGCTATTTCAGCCATAACTTACGCATGAGACTTTAATCTATTACTAGGAGAAAAGCAGTAAATTACAGTTGATTTTACATATAAGGTAATCTGAGATTGTCTTGTTGGAAGAATTTGAGAATCTAGTAATACTCTCCCTCAGTGCAGCCCCAGATGCTCCTGCAGGTTTCTTCCAGCCCCATGATTTGCTGATTCCCTGAGTCCCAGGTAAAGGACTAAGGGACAGACACTGCAACAATGGCATTAGGCTTCAAGTCTTTGTGAATTGCCAAAATAATTCATTCTTCAAAATTCACATTTTTTTCTTGCTTGGTATTAGAACTATATTATTATTTAGAGGAAAACCATTACAGAAGCCAAAATACTGAACCTGGACCCCACAAGTCTTTCAACCCTGTGTTATGTGGGGAGGGGGTCTGAAGCTACTCCTCTGGGCCACCCCAGCGTGGGAAAACAATTCCTCCAATTATGTGTGGGTCAAAGGAGGAGTCGGCAAAAAAGGCCTCATGGTCTCCCAAACTTCCATAAGTAGCTCTTCACCTATATCCCCGCACGGCCAGCCCTTCTGTTGTCCCTATTACACTGCAGGCAAATCATAAGTATTGTATAATTATATAACTGTAGATATTATTTCACCCATCGTAAGTGTCAAGAATTTAAGATTGTGACGGAGAAAAAAAATGTACACCAACATCTAAGGTAATAGCTAATGAATACAGTAAAATAACCTTCCAAGTATATTATTTTAGTTACTGAATATGTTCCCATTCACAGTTCCTTAACAGCCATTTTTTATATCAAAACACTTTAGAGATACTTACAGTGCCTGTCAAAAGCTGTGAAGATGTGTCTTATTTCATTCCGATATACTTGAGCTTCATTCTTTTTCCTTACAATGTCTAAAAACTCCTTAAGTAATATCCCTAAAAGTTGGAAAAAAACAATTTACTTTCTTCCTCTTTAAGAAGAAAACAAACCATAAACAGAAAGTGATACTACCACAAACAAATGTTATCTTAATTTTTGGTGAGTAGTATTTATTCATAAAGATCTCTAAAGTTGAAAAGACATTTCCTTAAAAGCTAAGTAGACTCCACATTAGCAATCGATGGTAAAAAGGATAGACACTTTCGGAGCTCACTGAGCTCTTCCCGGAGATAAAAGATGATGACCTCGAACAAGTATGACACTCTTCCCTCTGACAGATCTAACAGACAGGCCCGAAACTACTTATAAAATAAGGTCTCATAATTTTCTTTCCTTATGCATCTTTGATCCCTTTTTTCCTAGCCAGATGTCATTACGACAGGTTTTTTTTCCAGCTGGGAGATCGGGGCGAAGAAGTAGTTTCTCAAAAGTCAATACCAACTGCATACCACAGATAAAGGTGGAGAGAACATTCCATAAACAATAGCGTTGGCACTGTCCCCAGCCTTAGCTACCTCCCATGACTGTTCTGCAGCCTCAGGCTCTGCTTCCTGTGATTCTCATAATAAAAGAGCCCAGCATGATCATATGAGATTGGATACTGTGCTTACAATGTCTATTAAAATGAATTCTAGGGCTTCCCTGGTGGCACAGTGGTTGAGAGTCCGCCTGCCGATGCAGGGGACACGGGTTCGTGCCCCGGTCTGGGAAGATCCCACATGCCGAGGAGCAGCTGGGCCCGTGACCCATGGCCGCTGAGCCTGCGCATCCGGAGCCTGTGCTCCACAACGGGAGAGGCCACAACAGTGAGAGGCCCGCGTACCGCAAAAAAAAAAAAAAAAAAAAAAAAAAGAATTCTAATGTGATCTTTGTAGTAGGTTTCAAGAATGCAGCCAAGAATTTAAACATTCTAGTGAACTGAGTCCTAAATATCTAAAAAGAGCAGTTCGTTTTTACAAGTCAGAATTTCCATTTAAAAATGTATCACTGTTTTAAAAATAGCCCCAAATCACACAATAACCACGTGCTAATTTTTAAGAACTTGCACCCTTTCCAAAAGGGAATATTTTGGTGAGGTATACTGAACTATACACATTTCCCGAAATAGTTCCGATGGTTTTTTAAAAAGTAGAAAATAGTTTTCTTAATTTTCCACATTTTTCTTACTTGTAGTTAAAGATTCAGAAATTTAAAAAGTCCATCTATCTTTATGTGTTTATGAATGATTCTCTTACAACTCTTTAGGACCCACTGGGTGCCAGGCACTGCATTAAGCTCTGGGAATAGAGGGGAAAAGAGAACACACACGATTCCAGTGCCAAGGGTCACTGGTCTAGTGACACAGACGGTGATGATACAGATTCAATGACAAACGTACACATAATTGCAAACTGTGGCGTGCGCAACGAGGGGAAAACAGGAGGGTATAAAACGTGTCACAGAAATCCTCCCGTAGAGCAGACTCTGGGGAAGGAGAGATCTCGCAGAGGAGGTAATAGTTAGGCTAAGACCTAAGTGATGAGAAGACACCAACTGGCTAAAGGTGGGAAGAAGAGCATCCCAGGCCGTGGAAAGAGCACGTGCCAAGGCCACGGGGTGGGGAGTGGGAGAAGTGAAAACAGGCCACAGGGGCTCGAATGTGGTGAAGATGGCGCTGGTGAGGTGGGCAGGGGCCCGAACGCACAGCCCCTCATGGGTCCCGGGAAATAATCTGATTTTTATTTCAGTTGCGATAGGAAGTCAATAAAGTTTGAACTGAGAAGTGACATGATCTGATTTAGATTTTGGAAAGACCCCTCTGGCTATTGTTTTGAAAAAGGACTGGGGAGAAAGCTGAATATAAAAAAGGAGACTCGTTAGGATCCTACTGGCAGGAGATGTGGTCACGAGGGTGCGGGCAGCAGGAACGGAGGGCAGGGGAAGGTTCCAGACATACTGCAGAAAAGATGGAGGGTCAGACGTAGTGCAAGAGAAAGAAGATGTCAAGAATAAGCCCTAGGTTCTGGCTTGAGGACTAGGTGGTTTGAGGAGTCATTTAAAGAGATAAGAAAGACGAGGGGAAGCAGGATGGGGGTGGTGCTGAGATGGAGCTGCAATTTGGAGACGTAAGCTGTTTGAGGCTTCGGAGAAAACCAAGAGCAAGAGTCAAGAAAGCAGCAGCAGGCGTATCTCCTGGCACCTACCAGAGTGCTTGGCATGTGCTTAATAAATACACATTGTATGGAATTAGCATTTCCCCCATGGCAGTGGAGGATGTGCAGTGATGCAGCTCCATTCTCATTGGGTCCCATGGTAACTATTTGGCCACACGTCTGCCTGAGACACACTGAGGGAAAGGACTGCCTGTTGTCAAAATTTATCCACACAATATTCAAACCTAAAATTACCACTTCACAAAGACTTTCCATAATTCTACTGCCACCACATTTCATATGCAATGAGAAATGCATTACCTGTGTCCACCCCTGGAGTGAAAGTATGTTCAGAACATTCTAATTCCAAGCAGATACCTGCTTGTAGGAGGCATTCCTCACATGTTTGTTGAATAAGTAAATAAAATCATAGGAAGACATTATTTCTAGTTTTCAGCAAAAAGCGTTAAAATGTGTTTTAAATGCTCTTATAACTGTAAATTAATGCCAAAAAGTAGGTCTCTATTTATTCACATATCCAGCAAAATCGTCATTTTAGAAACCCCAATTTCTTAATACCTATGACACAGTAAAAAACAAACAAAATTCAGAGGAAAAGGAAATGAATGCATAATATTTGCTCTTCATTTAATTGCATCTGATTTCGGGAAACGGTAAGAAAAAAAGCACAGTTCCATGGTTCAATGTGTGATTCAGATTCACAAGAAAAAAAAAAGTGCATGAGTGGTGAATGATATATTTTAAACCACATATTCAGAAAACTCATCCGTACTTGGGGCTATAAAGTAGTCAGGTCTTTTTTTTTTTTTTTTTTGCGGTACGCGGGCCTCTCACTGTTGTGGCCTCTCCCATTGTGGAGCGCAAGCTCAGCGGCCATGGCTCACGGGCCCAGCCGCTCTGCGGCATGTGGGATCCTCCCAGGCCAGGACACGAACCCGCGTCCCCTGCATCGGCAGGTGGACTCTGAACCACTGCGACACCAGGGAAGCCCAGTAGTCAGGTCTTTATTTCATATCTTGGGGGATAAAAAGCACATGTTCTTTAGTGTTCCCTAGGAGAAAATATATGTGGATTTCAACTATATGTTTATTACCATTTAAAAAGAAGAAACCATCTAATAATGCAAATAACTCTATTTACGTAATCAAGTTCATTCACACTATTTTCCCCTATTTTCCCGCAGGCTCGGATACCTTATTTTTTAAAGTCAATATTAAACCATGTAAACATATCTCACTGCCCCATCCCCATCCCCTTGTCTTAATCTTCGATGGCAACACAGACAAATGCATTCAATACCATGCAAGTCCCTTTTCTAAAAAGGATAGAGAAGTTTCCATTCAGCTGAGCTCTCATGTTGTAGTAGTATGATCACTTTCCAAAGCCAAGGCATAAAAGGTTTGCTATTCCTACAGCTCTGTAATGCAAACACATTAATGTAAGTTTTATATGTCTTACTGCTGTTTAAATAGCCTAGAAATAGAGTTCCTACTACTAGCTCCACCTGCTGTCACAACATTCAAACCTAAAATTACCACTTCACAAAGACTTTCCATAATTCTACTGCCACCACATTTCATACACAATGAGAAATGCATTACCTGTTTCCACCCCTGGAGTGAAAGTATGTTCAGAACATTCTAATTCCAAATACGAGGTTGGGTCTTCTCTGTAAACTGTCCCAGCAATAAAAGTTACCTAAACACACTTTGCTGTAGCTAGACGTTGGGATCACAACAGGAACCACGTAGACCTATATGTTTATCTGTGTTCATTATTAATCTGCAGAAGGTGTTCAGAAGTTGCCCGGGTAGCTGGACTCTACCGGTAGTTTTCTGACTTTGTTTTAGCTGTAGGAAAGGTTCTTCTTTCTAAAACAGGAACGCCCAGTGTGTGGAGATGAAGGCAAAGCTATTCGGTTTGCAGTGAGGTGGGCTCCTCACCGTTCCCTCTCCAGCAGTGCCTCTGCAAGTGCCCCCCACAGGACACAAGACTGAGGATCATGCCTCAAAGGCCACTGGGACCAATGATCTTTACGAATCCTTCCAGACTCTGCAAGTCTGTGCATTTTCCGTATCACTGAAAGCACTCCCTTCCATTTTATAAACTACTCTTGGCGAAATGGACTCTTCATGTTCTATAATGAATATATATATTTTTTACTTTCCAATCTACTTAATACATGTGATATAGATATATCATATACAGAAGTGTTATCTTTTCCCCCTTTTTTGTTTTTAAGCAATTTCCTAGGAAGGTAATCATCTTTCACCACAGGGGTGGAAATATTCAAAAAGTCCAATAAAACTATATCAATTTTCCCTCGAAAGTTGTTTTTTTTCTTTTTTTTGTGGCTCACAGTTCTAAGCTTCAGGGTCAGTGCGTACAGAGAAATCCTCTTGAAAATGTAGTCATCTAGTTTCTGGCTATCACAGAGAGCTTAAATTAGAAACTGCAATAAACCTGCGAGAATGAAAGAGAAAATAATAAAAATGCCAAGTGTTTTAGACTGTAAGTCTGGTCCTGGATTTAGTAGAAAAGAGAGGGCTCACAGTCATTGGGCTATCTATTAATTTTTCCAGGGATTGAAAATGCCTAAAAATAAGGGCTTAAAAGGATTAAGTGGCCTTTTAAAAGGTATAATACAAGCCTTTTCTAGTTTGAGAAATAAAATTCAGATTATGACTTTTGGAGGCCATGCAGGAAAAAAAAAAGGATAGAATGTGTCTGCATAAAAAGATTGTAAGGACAGAAGGCCTTTCGTGGCATCAAGAGCAGTGAGTTGTCACAGTAAGATGGGTAAGTAAATCCAGAGGACTAATATTTTCTTCCAGCTACACGCATAAGAGTAGGGGCATGAAGGGAAAAGAATCCACCTTAATGGAAGAAAGCAAGTTTTACTCTATCATTGGGAGGGAAATGAGGAAGAGTAAAAACAGGTTACAGTGGAATAGAGAATTCTGAACCAACGAAACCTTACTCCTACCAAACGTGGACAGGAATCGTCATCTTTTTTATTACGCACATCTCCTGCTCATAACCCTTCAAAGGTTCCTCAGCGTTATCAGTGCAAAGCCCCGATCCCTTATTCTGGAATTTAAAGCTTCACTCTTCCTTCCAGGTAAACTGATCCTTATATCTTCCCCTCTCCAACTCTCAGCTTCCATCAGGGCTGCTCGCTGGGGTGCAGCTGGCTTGCGGCTCGCACCGCACTCCCCGCGGCAGCACGAGAAAGCAGCACTCCACGGGGGCGGGGACTTCCGTTTCCCGCAGGACTTGATACCAACACAGGGACAGCTGAGGAGCACTTTGAGCCTGCAAATCTGAGGGGGGGACCGGCAAAAGGGCGCGCTGTAAAACGGGGGGCAGGGATCTGAGAGAAGAGGGTGAGACGCTTGGGGGTAGGGGGTCTGTAGGAGAAACCCCACAGGGCTAGCATGCAGGAAGAGACCCTGCGGAGGAGAAGAAAGTGATGGAGGGACCTGTGATGGAGGGCGAGTGGTGAGTAATAAAGCCCCTCCTCTGGACCATTAACAGACACCTCGGCAAAGTCTCCAGGACATGACAGGCAACGTTTGCATGGGTGTGGACTGTGCAGGGAAGTCTAAATTTGCACGGAGTTCTTCATCCATGCTGGCACCAGCAGAGCACAGGCAGCACCAGGAGCTGGAGGACAAGCTCGCAGCTGGCATCTGCCTTTATTCATTCTCCCTGTTCTCCTCTTTGCTTCTCCACCTTTTGCAAACCCCACCCAGCCTTCCACATCCGGCTCTGGCCCACACCTCGGGCAGGAAGGGAGTGCCGCTCCCTTTGAAACCCTTACAGGTCTTGTCTATTGTGTTCGTGTGACATCTGGCCATCACAGAAGTGACAATACTTCTTTAATCTTCCCTATCAAATATGACATTTTTAAAGAGTGTCTTTAGGTCAGTGTCTCCTAATTCTTTTTTACCCCTACAAGGAAACTTACTCATCATCTTTAAATGGGGAATTAAATACACTAATTGAGAGGGGAATATCTGTGGGCGATACCATAAAATGGTCCTATGATTTCAAGATAAGGTAAGTATAATGTGTATGTGTTTCCTGATGATAGAAATGAACAAAGAAGTCAAGTGAAATCTGAAGTCAAACAACAGCCTGCTACACCTGCTATACGGCGGCCTCAGTTCCTTAGATAGGGGCCCAAAACAACAAAATATACACAAAACAAATACGAAAAATGTGTTTACAATGTAACTTAGAAGACTAGAAAACAGACATTTAAATTTAGGAAAAGAATACTTTTATAGTGAACTATCTGGCCCAAAACAACTCAGCCAAGATAGCAATAAATAAAAGCCATTAACCTCATCATCCACAAATTATTTTTCAATTAAACTGACCCTGGATAGCATGACTGAGTCAAACAGTCCATCATCACCATTGTAATGAATCAATCTCTTTGGTTTTTCCATTGTTTAAAGTTGCAGTTTAAAAGTAAGCTCCTGGAAAGCTTTTTTATTTCTAAGTATGAAAGTAAAATACGTTCAGTGTATTGAAAGGGCAACAATATAAAAAAACAAAGAAAGGGGAGAAAAAAGCATGATCTAATCACCCAGTGGAAACAAAATTCTGATATTTTGTTCTGGTTTTTTCCCTCAAGCATATTTTATATAAATCTGGGATTAAAAACACACAGACAGCTGTGTGAGAATGCAGTGGGGTGATGTGCATTGAGCAGATTAAGCAAAAGTCTTATACATCTTAGCTGTTGTTATTCATATAAAATGCTCTACGATTTATCCCACAATGAAGTCAAACCATCTGAGATCACACATGGTCTTGCCCTTCATAGAACTGCCCAGACACGTTTGGCATTAAACCACTGGCCTATGCCGAAAAAAGTTCAAGAAACGGCCTTACAGACTTCACTGAAGTTATTGAACAGTTTGTGGACATCAGTGTCCACTTATCAGTCTCTCCTCCACGAGACATCGTGGGGGAAATATCCCACATCGGGGAAAACTATGTCTCTCTAGAAAAGGAGTTTCTGTGGTGTGGATGCTGACTTCTGCACTTGGTTGTGATTCCCTGTTTGATCTGGACACTCAGTAGCTCGGAACCAAATTTGACATCAGCCTCTAGCGGCTGCACAGAACCTTGTGATTTGTGTTTTGTGTACTGACCCACTCCTGATTTCGACTCATTCATTCATTAAGTTCCCAGGACAATGAAGACTGGCCTCAGCTCCATCAATATGATCCATGACACTATTAACCTCAAGGGAAGGGTTTATCAAATGGTTGAGAGGGTAAGCTTGGAGATTACACTACTGTGGTCTGCCACCCTGCACAGATTACTTAACCTCTCTAAGCTTCAGGATTGTTTTAACTTATAAAATGGGATAATCCTAACATAGAGTTGTGTTAAATTTAACAATCCATGCATAATACTCATCACAGAGTCTGCACGTGGTAAACACTCAGGGAATCAAAGCTATAATTATTATCTATAATAATAATAAATACTGTAACACATGTAAAAGTATCTTATAAACCAATAAAGAACCATCAAATGCCAGGATTAAGATTTTTTATTCCTCTCTGGAGCTCAGTTTCCTCATTTTAAAAAAGGAAATATATGACTGTTTTCTAGGCTCTTCTAGTTGCAAACTTCTTTCATTTTCTATAGTTAGAGGAGATATGAAATGTTCTTATACCCTTAGAGAACAGAAGTAAAACCCTCTAAAATTAGGTAGCAATAGTGTGTATTGGAACCAATCCCAACACTGATCTGCTGCTTCCTTAAACAAGTGGCTTGATTTTTTTTTTCTCCCATTAATATAATTCCTTGTTCCTGGTGCCTCAACAGTTTTTGCTGATACTCACGTGCTTGTTAAGTTATAGGCATTAAAAATGTCATTAACACCTTTTTGCTACTCATTCTGGCTGCCCTCAAATTCTCCCAGTGTGACTTCCCTTGAGACATCCTACTCTTCTAATGGCTTTGTCTTAACTTTTCACTCTTTTTAATTTTCACAAGGAACCTCTACAGAAACAACCCACCTTTTAGAGAGACCTTGGGAAGCAGGGTCTGGACATCCAGGTTTAGGTACTGTATGAAATGTGTGCATCGTCAGGGCTCTGCCCAGTCAGACTCAATCCAGGATGTGAGTCTGGACCTTCCCCCAGGAAGCTGGGCAGCAAATGGGCCCTGTGTGGAGGGTCCTTTGGGGTTGCATGCTGGAGATATGGCACAACCTTGTCTGGATGTAAGAAGAGCTACACCTAGTGGGAGAATTCCCAAGTCACAGCTACTCAGAAGAACTCTGGGAAGTTGATTACCTGAATTAATAGCTCCCAGAAAGCCAAGGCCAACCTTTCAGTTCTTCAAGATCAAAACATTAAGGAGAGAGATAATATATTTGGTAGAATAATCTGTGTATAAACTCTCTTCGATAATATATTTGGTAAAATAATCTGTGTATAAACTCTCTTCCTATAAGAAAAATAACATGTAAATGTGACTCATGTCACTGAAAGGGAGAAAAGAAGGAGCTGGTCTGAAATTGGTTCACTACCAACAGTCCTAATGAAAAATTTTTATGTTAGCAGCATTCAGAGTTCAGCAGTGACTTCTGGCTAAGACGGCTATTTTACTCTTTCCCTGGGATGTCTGTGGTCTTGAGTCTTCCCTTTCAAGGGGACATGAACTGAAGCTAAGTCTACTCCTTTAATCATGAAGAAAGTGATACTTTGGGAAAATTAATCTGCTGTTGATATCAGGACCAGAAGAGGAAGGGAAAAGCCTGGAAGCTTGTAGACTAAGGAAACCCCTTCCACAGTAATTCTGGAGCAAGGTACTAAGCACCTACACGTCGACCTCGTTCCTCCAACCATCTTCCCTTGAATTTCTCAGATGACTAATTTACTTTGTAACCTTTTGAAATATACTTAAAAATTAATTATTAGGAAAAGATGCTGTGACAGGGAGCATCCTAATGATCTGATGGGGAAGTGGATGTGAGAGTACCTATAATATCCCTGATATTAAATGCAAGGGATGTGCATACGGGAGCAGGTCCCGGAGCACATCACCAAAGTCGGAAAGCCCTCATAGGGAAGCCTACTTTCAGCATCAAAAACTCCAGTTCTGAAGCAATCCTTAGACTGTTATGAATTTGAGAAAATGTCCCATAATAAGGCAGTTTTCATTATACATAAGAGAACTCAGGTGTGGGATAGGCCACATGAAGGGAATGTAAAGAACCTCATTCAAAACCTAAAGCTTTAATGTACATCAGAACTAATATTAAAAGGAAGCTCCATGACTGCAAAAATGTGAGAACTGTTTCTGCAGGAAGTCCAAATCCAAGCATTAGAGAACTCAGGAAGGAGAGGAAAGGTTCATGAAATTTACAAAGTATCTCCAGCCTCAAGTCAACCCTTTCTCAAACATCAGAAAAAAAGAAAAGGCAGGGGAGGAAACTAACAACCGCATACTTGGAAGATCCTTTTGCCACAGACCAGTCCTCATCTTATATCAGAGCACTCACACTCAAGAGAAACCTTTAGAATGTAATGAAGGTGGGAAAACCTTCTGCCAGAATTTACCCTTCAATGTACATCAAATTACCCACAGAGAAACCATATGAATGTAACACATGTGTATAAGTCATATCTTACTAAATGTGAGCTAATACACATGGGGGGAAAACTCAGGATACTGAATGTGGAAGGTTTTTTCAGAAGTCAACCTTTATATCAGAGAATTCACTACACCTGTAAAGAACATGGGTAACCTTTCTTCCAGAATAACACCTGTCTGTACATCAAAGAACTGATTAAGGAAAGAAAACCTTCCGTGTGAAGTCAAATCCCTAATTCGGAACCAAAGAACACACATAAGAGAGAAAATCTCCGAGAATAATGAATGTGAGAGTGCTTTTGGCAAACTACACGTATTTATGTAGAAACACTACATAAGCAAGAGCAGCGTAAGACATGCATCCAGACAGAATCACTCACTGACTCTCAGGGGACTCCTAAAGGAGAGAAACCCTAACAATGCAAAAAATGCGGGAAATCCTTCTGCCAGAAGACAGAAATCTTTATAGACTGGAATATTAACATAGAAACCCAGAGAAAATATGTAAGGAAGGCTTCACCAAGAAGTTACAACCTAAATTGAACAGCAAAGAAACAACATTTGAATACTTTGAAAGCATGAAAATTTTTAACATGAAATTTAAAGCCTGGGGAAATTCTATCAAGTTAGGGAGTATGTCAAAAACAACTTCTCCTAGCAATAATATTGTTCGAAAAGTCATGTTTAATATGTGATACCAAGCCTGTATCCAAAAAATAATCTAGTAAACTCTTCTGTAAATCCAAAATTTATAAATAAAAAGATTTTTAAAAAGAAAAACGTCAAGCCAGTCTAAAGGACACAGAAGCCAGCTCAAGGAGGCACTCAATGGCCAAATCTGTGGTAAGTGGAGCACTAAAATAATTAAGTATAGTAATGAATTATAAATCATTAAAAACATACAAATTTATGAGTCCATACTGATAAAAGAGAAATAGATTGATCAATCAAGAAGACGGGAAGTCTCTTGCTTACAGTAAAAATGCCAAGGGCTAACTGAAAGAAGCACTGGTATTATAAAATGATTACTTCGCAATCATATGGCAAAAACTGGATCAGACAAGAATCATAAATGGATACCAAACCCAGGCGGAAATTTTGATGAGAAGCAGAATATCTGCAACATCGAACGTGTCTCTCCACAGGCTGCTGATTAGTTGCAAGGGAAGAAAATATAAAGAGAAATAATACAATGGAGAAATCCGACAACGTCATGACCGGTGATAAAATTAGTATCTACAGGAGACAGACAGACATTGTGTGCCTCCAGATGTGGCGCCCTGAGAGGGACATATCACCCAAATAGGATTCTGGCTGAGGGTGCTTAACCTCAACCTACTTACAGAGAAATGTCATGCAAACACAAGATGAGGGCTGTTCCTAAAAAAAGGAAACCATGAGGGGTGGGTTATTTCCTCAAAAATATCAATGTTGTAAAAAGGCAAAAAAAAAAAAGGGCTTCCCTGGTGGCGCAGTGGTTGAGAATCTGCCTGCTAATGCAGGGGACACGAGTTCGAGCCCTGGTCTGGGAGGATCCCACATGCCGCGGAGCAACTAGGCCCGTGAGCCACAACTACTGAGCCTGTGCATCTGGAGCCTGTGCTCCGCAACAAGAGAGGCCGCGATAGTGAGAGGCCCGTGCACCGCGATGAAGAGTGGCCCCCACTCGCTGCAACTAGAGAAAGCCCTCACATAGAAATGAAGACCCAACACAGCAAAAATAAATAAATAAAATCCTACCCCCAACATCTTCTTTAAAAAAAAAAAAAAAGTCTCTAGAAATATCCCAGATTAAAGGAGGCTAAAGAGACATGATACCAAAGACTAATTCCTGTATTAAATGAGGAAAGATGCTAATAAGGACATAATTAGATCAAGTGACAACATTGCAATACAGACGGTAAAGCAGATAAAGACAAGTATCAATACAAACTTATGATGGGTGTGCTGTGGTTATGGACAGCTCAGCGAGAGGATGGAGAAGAGGCAGAAAGTGCAGAAGAGAAGGTAGATGGGGTAAAATACGAACAGTAAGTGAATCTGGCTAAAGGGTATACAGCTATTCTCTGTACTATTTTTATTTTGCAAATTTCCGTAAGCCTTAAATTACATCCCCCCAAAAAGGAATTTTTGAAAAGCCAATCCAGCATGCTCTGGACCCTATCTCCTCCAACAATAGGTAGTTATCTCTCTGTCTCACTTGCCTTTCCCCTCCTCACTAGATCATTCTGCTAAGCTTAGAAACATCTTCTTCATGTTCCCAAAAAAGGCAAACAAAAGCAAAGCAAACAGCTCTTGGTCCACAGCTACTGGACCCACTGAAAGACTTATCTACTCACATTGTCACTTTGCCACTTTCCCTTTATCTTCAAACCACTGCAGCCTGGCCTCTGCCCCCATGACGTGGTGACACTGCTCTTCCTAAAATCACCCGACACCCCCGGGTTGCCAGCTCCACGGATCCTCTTCAGTTCTTTTGCTACTTAACCTTTCAACAGCATTGGACACTGTTGACCATACCTCTTCCCTGGAATAGTCACTTCTCTTGGCTTTTGATCAAATACTCTTGATTTTCCTCTGGCCCCTCTGCTCCTCCTAAGTCTCCCTTGCCATCTCTTCATCCCCTACCTGACTTTTAATGGTTATAGTTCCTATGGGTCTCAGTCTACACTCTCCCTCAAGGGGTCTCATCCACTCCCATGGCTTCAAAACCATCCAAACGCTGATGACTCTCAAACTTATGTCTGTGGCCCAGATCTTTCCTCTGAATTCCATACTCATACAGCTCAATTGCCTTGACATCATCGACCAAAACCTCTCAAACTCAACATATTCAAAACTGAACTCTTGCACTCCCCAAACCCTAAATCTTCTCCCCCAGTCTTCCCATTTCAGGAAGTGCCACTTCCACTCACTCAGCTGCTCAAGTCAGAAAACCTAGATCATCTGTGGGATGTTGAAATTATCAGCAACATTTTTTCTTTATGCTTTTCAGTGGTTTAAAATTTTCCTACAATAAACATACGCTTGTGAATACATTAATTAACTAAAATTAAAAGCACCAAACCTCGTTCTTTTTGGGTAATCAGAAACAAAACAAAGATTTGCTTAAACATAATGCTTTATAGCCTCTATATTTGTTCTTAGTTGTAGTTTCATGAATGTCTAAGTAAGAGTACTAAAAATGAACATTCACATTACCGGAAGTGTTTGGATCTACTGAGGACATCACAGAATCAGCTTCTATCTAGAAAAGAAAAAAACATAGGGTATACAATTTCATCAAATGTTTTCACAGTACAAGTTCTTAATTCCTGGGGTGCGGGGAAGGAATGTATTTTATGAGAAACCAACTTTGTTGAATCCAGCAGACAAGTAACATCACAGGACAGCTATAATAGTCATTTTTCTCTTCTATTAATAAGATACCAGATGCTGATCTACTACAGACTCTGATGGCCCCCAAAACTTTATTGCATTGACTAAAACAGTTTATCATATAAAATCAACTTAACTGTCACATATACAGAATAACCTAAAAGGTAACATTTCTGTTTTAGACAAATACAAGCAATTGTTACAATGGGCTCTATGGGTTTAAATTTTTTTTCCTGACTGTAATAGTAACATGATGTAGAAAACATGAAAAATATTTTTTAATTATGAAGAAAAACATCTAAATAACCAGCCATCCGGTGAAAACCACTGTTAACATTTAGGACTAGTACAGCGTTTTTTTCCCCCCTCCATGCATTTTTAAACATATTTGAGAATACACTATATATTAAGTTCGGGGACCTGCCTTCAATAAATATTAAAACATAAGTGTTTTCCCACATTGTTAAGAGAGCTTTATAAACATCATGGAATTAGAACCTTGGCAACATCTGATGTAGCTTCTCTACCTTGGATTCCATGCCCTGCACTTCCCTGGTTCCTCCTGCCCCTCCCAGACAACCAGTTCCCAGTGCATCTTCTTCATGGAGTCCCCACTGACCCTTAAATGTGGGTATGCCCCCCATGTCTCCCCTCAGGACACCACCCTTCACACTCCACATACTCCTTTTGGGCAATGCCACCTCAGTCTCATGCTTTGAGCTACCACCTGTGAGGAATCCCAAATCTATCTCTAGCCCTCGCCTCTCCACCCAACTTCAGATTCCTACATCTAAGGGAGGTGGCACAATCTGAGAGCAAATCTTTACCACCATCACCTCAACACCCAGCACAGCACTTAAAAAAGGAATGCACTTGGGGTGCTTCTACCCTCCTCGAACTTAATATGCCCCAATCCGAACTCACTGCCTTTCCCCCAAACCTACTCCTTCTGAATTTTCTTATCCCTTTAGTCCTGTTGTCACATCACTCTGATACGGCCACCACACGCAACCATGAATCACCAAGGCATAACTTCTCCCACCACCACAAAGCGCTCCCAGACACTTCATATCAGAGTCTACCTCTGCTGCTCTAAATGATGCCCAGATTCCTATTAAAGTTACCACAGAATTAGACCCTTCTCCTTGCCCTCCTCCCTTTCTGTTCTTAATCTCTTCTCTATCTTAGTATTTATCAGAGTTTCATAAGTCTCTCTACACTAAACTGTGAACTATTTCAAAGTAGGGTCTATGTTTATTCACCTTTATATTTCTAGCAACTAGCAAGTGCTCCTTTTATTAAATGGGAACACAATAAATTTCATTCTGTAAACATTTTCATGAATGCAGAAGTGATTTATTATTTTAGTGCCTTACTGCTTCATGACCTGCATTCAGTAAATATTTCGTTTGCTGAAAAGCAATGTTTAAAAATAAAACCCCAAGTTGAATGCACTAGTGGGCTCTACGTTTTTTAAGGATATACAGTTGTTTCAATGTCACTTTTATACATACTTCTATGTATGTAAACATATCTTCACAGTTTACACTTTCATTTGTATCTGCTGGGCTGGATTCAGCTTTGTCGTGATTGTGACCAATATTCAGGCCACGTGAGCACATCTTATCACATCGCCAATTAGTTGTAATAAATGTTCAATGTAAAACAACCCCAAACCTCAACCTATTATAAGAGGAAAAATCTGTTAAATTTCACAGAGGGAATACATTAAGTGTCACTTAATAAAACTTCATGATTGTTACAAATGATTGTTAAGTGTATGGGTGATTTGCTATATCAGTATTTCACTGTTTAGCGATCTGCAGTAAACAAGCATTTCCTTTGATTAAAAAATAAAATCCAAAACCTCAACCAAAAGTAAAAATCTGTTAAATTTGATGGTGTGTATGTATGTATGTTACCATATCTCTGTACTTGTCATTAAATTCCTCACTTACATGTTCTAAAATTAAAATCAAGTAAGTAGATCCAAAGGTGATAAAGGTAGAATGAGACCAGATATCTTTCCAGCTGAACCTGGGTTAAATTCAATGCTTCAAAAGCTGAGTCCACTTAGCTGACCTGCTCTGGAATTCCAGCTGAAATGACTGCAGGTTAACAGGAGAGCTGCAATTTCTGGGAGCCAGCCCTGAAGCTCCATAATCAACATCTCAGTAACTAAGCAACCCCTAGCAGTTGAACCTACCTGGGTGGTTCATGGGACATATTTATATCAACAGAACATATTAACGATGAAGTTGTAATACATTTAAGTATAATGAAGAACAGAGAAGTGGGACATCACGTGGTCCCTGGCTTTACAGGGCCCGCAATCCGACAGACAGGTAGAGCCCACTCATAGGGAACAATTGGGCCAAAGTAGTTGCCCAGCCACTTTGTCTAACAACAGCAGGAGGGATGACATTCCAGGCAGAGCCCTGAGTGCTCCCTCTGTTTGATGCCTGCAGCTGAATTTCTTAAACCTGGCCAAGATCTTGCCCCTGATTAATTCTAGTTCAGCAGCTTAACAAGAGGGATCCATCACTAGAATGGATGTAACAGACAAGAGGAGCAGCACAAGGACAGGAGGCATAGGAAACCTGTCCCACAGTTGAGATTCACTGAAGTTCAGCTCAACTCTCCTTAATTAGTGCAACCTTTCCTGGAGAGCAATGCCCAACAAAATTTCAAATGTACCTAGCACTTGTATCTCTAGGAATTTATTCCACAGAGATATATCCACAAGCAGAGATCTAGTTATAAGAGAATGCTCACGGCAGCTATATTTGTAGGAATGAAATATAATAGAAACAATTGAAATGACCAAAACAAGGAAACCAGCTAAAGAGAACACTAAGCAACTATTTTTTTAATGTGGTGTGTGCTTTTATGTTCTTCTATTGTGAAGTGAAAAAAGCAAGTTAAAATAAAATAGGCATACTATGCACCCACTTTTCAATACAATGCTAGGTGTGTTTGTCAATACATAGGAAATCTTGCGATGATACACAATAAACTGTTACTAATGGTAACTCCTGAGGAGTGGGACCCTTTGGTAGGGAGGGAGGGGATTTTACACCCAACTTTATACTTTTCTGGACCATTTTAATTTTTTGACTATGTAAATGCATTATTTTCATAATTTAAATGGAGCAAATTTTTTTTTTTAATTTAAGAAAAAAAAAATCCTGCATGTCACTTCCTCTGTGAATTCCTTCTGTTACCAACATCCCACTCCCAGGCTTCCCTCTTGGAACCTCACTAGCATCTCATACTTAATATTATTAGCAGCCTGGTGACTTAGTCTTGACGGATTCTAATTCATTCCTGAGTTGGATTCTTAAGACAAAAGTAAAATTCAGCACTGGACACATCTCTGAAATTGCTCAAAAGGCAGCGGTTTGCTTCATAAACATCCTAAGCTAGCCCTCTGCACTTTATTTAGAAGCCATCCACTATTGTATTGTCAGCCCAGTCCCCAAATATAAAAGAAAGTTCTACCTTGGAGGGCTTGTATCCAAACAGCATTACAACAGCAACTTTAAAGTCCTCTCTGCTTAGATAGCCTTTGTTTTCTTCATCGCATGCTTTAAATACCTAAAGAACAGCAAATATCTTTAGTTAATAAGACAGAAACCGTTTGTTCTACTATTACTAACTTGTATTAAGTTTAGACCTCCCAAACCTAAAACTTAGCCAAGAGTAGGGCTGGGAAATGGAATTTCATTATCCTAATTTTAATCCTCAAGAAATCTTAATCTGCTGGGACTTCCCTGGAGAACCAGTGGTTAAGACTCCTAGCTTCCACTTCAGGGGGCACGGGTTCTACCCCTGGTCGGGGAACTAAGATCCCGAATGCTGCCCCCAGGGCCAAAAAGAAAAAGAAATCTTAATGTGCTAAAATTTACCCCCCCCCCAAAAGTGCAAACGACTTAATCGCTGGGTTAATTCCTTTAAACCATTCGAATAAATTCTACCGAAAATTCAACCCTAGAATTGGGAAGGTGAGGCAAAAGGGCTGGCTTTGAAAGGCGGGAGGAGAGATGGAGATTACAGTTTGTTATACACAGACTATGTCGCGGAGAAAAGAAGGAGTTGGAAGTAGAACACTGGACAGGGATCCAGAAGCCTTGCAGCCCTTGCCTCGGTCATTAACCATGACACTTCGGAAGGACAGTCCAGCCCCTATCTGTGCAACAAAGCTGAGCGAGAGCCAGGCGGGGTGACGGAAGTGAAAGTCCCGGGTCAAGTTTAAGTCCGAGACAGCCCTCCGGGCACTTACTTCCACCCACTTCTTGTGTTCCGACTGGCTGGCTTCCCACCTCCGCGGCCGGGCCCCGGCTTGGGAGAAAAACATCGCGACAGCCACACGAGAGTCGGGACGCCTGAACTCGCAACCTCTACGGCCTACTCCCGGCTTGCAGCGACAACCCGCCAAGCTCCCCGCAGTTCGGGAAACTGAACTTGGCCGGGTACCCCCAACGTCTTCTCCCATTGGACGGCCTGCGAGCCACTGGCGTTGACCCCGCAGCTCTATTGGCCAGAGACTTTGTTTAATAACGTTTCCTTGGAACGGCCTATGGCGGAGGGGCTTCCAGGCACGCCCCCAGCCTTGGCTCCGCCCCTCTCGTCCCTTTAACTCCTGGCGCGCGGCTGTGGATCCCGCACACCCAGGTGCTGTTTCAACGTGTCCTGCAGGATTCTTCTCATTTTCTGCCCCCACACCTTGTAATAAATTATTTTTGATAATTTTGATCAATGGCACTATGCTAAACATTATAGGAGACACAAAAAGAGTGTGAACAAAGAATAAAAGGAACCAATCAAAACAAGACCGGGGCTCCCGTACAGATCAGCAAGTCATTGGAATCGAGCCCTCCAGGGTAGCTACTGTGTCTGTTCCGTCCTCCCTATAAGCCTAGCACTGAGCACGGTACCTGGCACAAAAGAGACTTTCAATAAACGAACCAAGTGAGCCCTTAGGACGTTTACCCCAAGTTATTTCATTCAGTCCTCTAGGAGAGGTGCCTGGTGTGAAGGAAACTGAGAATAATATCAACAGCACTGAACCCAAATTCCACAGCAAACATCCTTATTAAAGGCAAGGAATATGGCGAGGGTTCCGCTTTGCAAAGGAGTTTATCTCAGACCTCTCCTGACAAATCAGTAAGATTAAAAAGGCAACACACAGGCACACGCGCCTGTTTCAACGAAGAAACGGGCATTCGAGGTTGAGTCTAAGGGAGCGCGTTTAACCTTTTATTTTACAGCAGGTTTTACAGTCCGCTCCCCCAGGAGAACCCACTCCTCCCGGGACACCGGTCTCAGCCCTCAGCTTCCTCGAACCTCTCAGGTGATCTTGTCTCTGCCTTTAAAAAACCCACCCCCTCCCACCCCCCCGCCACACACACACCTCGAGCTCCGGGAGTATGAAGCTATGAGAACCTCTGCAAAGCGGATGAGTTTTGCTAATTAACTACGGGAGAAGTGAGGGAAATTTCTTTTCCTCTCCCCCTTTTAGGAGACGCGCCCAGGAGGTGAGAGGGGAGCTGGAGGCTGCCAGGTCTTCTCTCCGCCCCTTCCTGCGGGAGCGCCCCCTCAGCCCCTCATGACCCGGAGGGCTTTAGGACCCAGCTGCGGGCGTCCCGGAAGGGGAAGGGGCAGGGCCACTCTACGCGCGCTGCCGGCTGGAGGGTTTGAAGCGCGCGCAGGCGCGAGTGGCGGCGGAGAGGAGGGATCCTAGGTGGCTACGCGTTCTGGGGGCTTCAGGTGAGTGGAGGCCGCGGGTTCTGGGGCCTCCGGTGCGCGTTCGGCAGCTGCCCGCGCTTTTGCTCCTTCCGGCCTGGAGCGCTGGCAGCCGGCGTCCGGCGATTTCTTGAGTGTCCCGCGGGGCTGGAGGTGGATCCAGAGGGAAGCGGAGCATCTTGTAAAGACACTAGGTAGGGTCCCCTTCTGGGCCTCGGCTTCCTCCAGTAATAGTACCTCTTTGGCGCGAACAGCTGCTGCTTGAGGAGACCAGAGTCCTGCTGGAGGGGTACCCCTCCGCGGATTCTTATTCTGGCTCCTCCACGTAGTAGGCAGATGGTCTGGAGAGTTAATGATAGCTAGCATGTTGGGCGCTTACTCTGTGCCAGGCACTTAACCTCTGTGTTTAGTCTCTCCATAAATGGAAACAGTTGTGAGCGTGAAATGAGTGTATGCCCAGTAAAGGTGAGCGCACAGAAAACAGTGTACCCCGGAATCAGCCCACTTCACTCCATCCCGACCGCCTTCATGAGCTACCAGAGTCCTTGCAGGAGCCGCCTCACTTCGACTTTTGTCTCCCTCCAAACCATTCTCCATACAGAGTTGTAGGGAACGTAATATTTTTAAAAAGTAGATCGGACCAAGGTACTCCCCTTCAGTGGGGCCTACTGTTCTTAGAATAAAATCCAGGATCTTTAACTTACTCCTGCCCAACCCCTTCATCCTGGACCACCTACCTGTCTTCCTTACCCAAGTCTTTCTGTGTGTTTTTGGAGTTACTACACCCTTGTTCTGGTCGTTGCAGGTTGGGTTCCCTCACTTGGAATACTCTTCTTTCCCTCCCACACTTTTATTTGGCTGATTCCTTTTCACCCTTCAGAGCTCACTTAGATGTTAAATTCAGGATAGTTGAAGGTAAGGGCATCCCTGTTACTCTCTCATACCTGTAAAACATAATGAATATCTGTAAAGATATCTTGGCTTTTTTGGTTATTTTTGTTTGTGTCAGTCTGTTCCTTTCTCCTTGAAATAGAAGCTTTTCTAGGACAAATTGTTTCTATGTTGTTAATTTCTTATTCCCAGGGCTTGGCACATAGTAGCTGCTCAATAAATATTTTTCGAATGAACATACTCTGGGAGGTAAGTATGACACCCGTTTTACAGAGGAGGAAGTTGAGGCTCAGCAGTTAAGTAACTTGCCTAAGTGCACATTTACCACCTAGTAATGACTGGATTTGAAATTGGAGTCATATTTGCCCACTACTGGCCATACCTGGCCTCAGTTGAGATTGACTCCCATGCCCTCCTGATGGTCTGCAAGCTCTATAAGAAGGGTCAGCTGGAAGCGTAAAAGAAATAGCCCAGCTGGGTCTGGGATGGTAGGGGGAGAGGAGGAGCCAGCAGCTTTAAGAGGAGTATCCATTTGCATCCACAGATTTTTTTTTAGGATCTAATAGACACTCTAATGTTATGAGTTGGCATCTGGTGGTAGAATTTCTTTAGATTTTTACCCTCCTTGGCATTGTAGCTTAACGCAGTGTTTGTCAAATTTCAGTAATGTGGTCGGTTGCTTCCTCCCTAGTTTTGTCTCACTCTCAACATCTGTACTACTATTTGCATAATATTTTCATTTGAACCCACTTTTACATAAACACTATCTTTTAGAAGTAGACTTCAGTTATTGTAAATGTAATGGAGCCATAAGATACCTTCTGTTGATGTTAAACCAAAGTGTTACTGCCTGCAGAAGAGCCCAAAATCTGTTATTTGTTCAAAAGCAGGAATAGAGACATTTCTACAAACAGCTTTCTCCTTGATTAAACTGAGACATTGGATTGGAATGGGAAAGGGAGGTACTTTCATAACGTAATGTTAGTTAATGTCAGGTCCCAGTCACCTCCGCTTTGGGAAATACTGCACTTTGCTGACCCACTGAATGTCAGCTCTCAGAGTCAGCCCACCTGTGTTGTAATTCTGATCGTGGTGTCACCACTTACCCAGAGTGTGGTGTTAGACCTGTGCTGTGCGAGACACTGCCCAGGGAAGACAAACCATGAACAAACAATTGAAGGAAAACACTTAGGTTCTATCCTTGTAAAGCTCTATGACTTGAGTATGAAAGCTGTCTGAGAATGCAGAGAATCTGGGCCTGTGTGAGAGAGAAATGAAATTCTGATCCTGAGACCAGATCCAGTCCTCCAAAGTAGAATCAGTTGCTGGTTAATCTTGGTGTTTACCAACAGCTCCTCTTCAACAGGCTAAGCGCCTTGACTGCATAGAGAGGCTGGTAACCTGCTAGGCTTAATGATTTGTTACAGTTTTATTAGCATGTTACAAAGGTTTTTTTGCCTTTAATTGGTAAATCTCAGGCACATTTTGGATTGTGAGTAGATCCAAAATTTAAACCATGTATAGAGCAGACAAAAACTTTTTTTTTTCTCTCTAGGAAATGTCTTTTTCAAAGCTTTATTTTTTACCCACTTGTCCTTTTTTGGAGGGAATTCTCTGTCCTCCTCCCCTCCCCCACCCACATGTGGTTCTAGAAAGTGTAGATAATGATAAAACTGAAAAATTTAGAAATCTCCTAAATAGCTCACACAGTCCCTAAAATCGAATAAATATTTTCCTTTTAGAGTTCTCAGGATTTTTGAATTCCATTTTATTTATACGTAATTGATCTGGGAAGAGGGGTGGTGGTGATCTCTAAGGTCTGCATACAGCTCCTTTTCTCAGGCTGGGAGCTGAACCCTTTTTTCACCTAAAAACGCTGAGACCCTCTCTGCTTTAGGATGGGGCAGGAATCTAGGGAGAACAGGCTGAGGAATCTCAGTTGAAGATTCTATTACTCATTGCCTAGCTTTAGAGCTGGTTTAGAATTCAATGGAAGCTAGAGCTTACAGCACAGTAGTTTTTCCAGAGATGGTTCTTTTGTTCTTAAATCATTTTTCAATTACAAACTAACTGACAAAGTGGCTCCTTCAAAGTGAATTGTGATAGCAGTCTCCAGAATCTAGAACACTAAGGGAACTTAAGTTTTAAAAAAACAGTCAAAACAAACAAAAAACTGAGCTGTTTAAGTAGGTGTTAAGTAGTAAGTCTGTCTTAACCCCTTTCATGGGAAAACCTGGTTCTCAGATCCTGTTATAACTGTAACAATACAGTTCCAACAAGCTTGATTATCTGGTGTCTTAACCTTTATCAGATTAGAAACAATTCAGGGGGAAAAACCTACTCAGAGTTCAAACAGCCCCTAGGAGTGGACTGAACACAGGGGGAAAGGACAGAGAACTTTTAGAAAAGAAGACCTAGACAGTCTAGGGCCCTTATTACAGGAGCAAGTGTCTGCATCCATCTGTGGTCCCTACAGTTGTGGCTGCAAAACACTGTCCATGCCAGGTGGGCTTAATAGTGACCCTGGGCCATGAAGAACGAGTCACATTATTGTCTAGATGCACTCTGCTTAAAAGCTCCTTGAAATGTGTAATTTACAGGAGAAACCTTATCTGACTTGGTCATAAATTGAAAAAGGTGAGAAGTTGTGCAAAGTGATAGATACCTTAAAAAATATATACTTTTTAGCTTGAAACATGAAAGTATATTCATTAGCAAGTCTTTCAGTGCAGAATTTAGCCTTTTTTAAGGAGTGGGGGTTATGCTGCAGTCTGTCCTATATCTGCACTCATAGCAGGTCCTGCTAACGCTGTAGAGCAAACATGTAGACACTCTGTCCATGATCTGAGCACAGACTCTTGAGTTGTGTAATTTTCCTCTGGGTCTTGTACTAAAGTGTATTTTTTTTTTTTTTAATCACACTAAGGAGCTCTTCTTTAGTTATTTGGGAAATCTACTTAGATAGCCCTTTACCCTTGAATTGGTGACATTTTGTAGGTAAGAAAAGCAACTTTCATGTGTTTTCCTCTTTTGAGAGCAAGAAAGTAGAAGTTAAACTGTGTGGTTTAGAAAACAAGTAACGTTTTGCTTTAGTACAAGTTCTTTCTCTGCAGGTTTTCATGGTTTGTTCTAGGATTAGATAATCATTGAGTCAGCTGGGTCCTCATGGAAGCATCCCTAGATAATGTATACATAGAATTGATCATTTGTTACTGTCTGGAGGATTTCGTTAAGCTCTATGGTAGTAGCTTATCTTGGGGGAGTAAGAAGTAGTCCCTGAAGTCCTTTGGGCTCCCATACCTGGGTGAGGAATAGGTGATAAATTCCAATTTGACCTTAAAAATATGAGCATAGTCAGAGTTACTCCTGAAATTCCTTAAACTGACCTTAACCCCAAACACCTGTTGGAAGCTTCAGGGCTAAGAGTGCACATTTTTGTTTTGGACTTTGGCTCAACTCCATTTCCTCAGGCATTTAAGAACAAGGTCTAGGTGGAAAGACAAAGGGAGAGAAGCAGAAGGTGAGCAGGATTTTCGCCATCACTTTATTTGCCAAGTTCTCATGGCAGATTGTGGTGATGTGCCGTGAACACTTACAGAGCCGCTGATGTTAGTGACACGTCTTGGCATCTGGTAAGTGTCAGGTGTGCTGTATGTGTCCTAGAAGCTCAGGACACGGAATTTGAGAGCGAGAGCATGAGTGTGCCGGTGACCTGGTAGATGGGAAATGACGCAATTTCCACCTTTCATTTCCAGAGGAAGTGTAATGTCTCAGGAAGGCAATTATGGGAGGTGGACGATATCCAGTAGTGATGAAAGTGAGGAGGAAAAGCCAAGAACGGACGAGCCATCTACCTCTTTTCTCCCGCACGCTGAGCAGGGAGCAGCCAGTGAGCCAAAGTACACCTGTTCCGAGGCTCGGAAAGCTGCCCACAGGAGGAAGATCGCACCCGTGAAATTCAGCAACACAGATTCCGTTTCAGAAGCTTCACCTCCCAAAAGGCAGAAGGGCGGTTCCCAGGAAGACCTGGGCTGGTGTCTCTCCAGCAGTGAGGATGAGCTGCCACCAGAGACGCAGCAAAAGCAGGCTAAGGACACGGGGGTCAAAGAGGAGAAAGGCCTCCCTTCTCCCAGAGATGGTGCTGTCCCGGGAGCTGGGCATCACAGCCTGTCGGCCGGCCACGGGCTTGAAACGTCAGGGGAAGGCCAGGACATCTGGGACACGCTGGGTAAAGGGAACCCCTTCCAATTTTACCTCACTAGAGTCTCCGGAATTAAGCCGAAGTATAACTCGGGAGCCCTCCACATCAGGGGTGAGTGAAGCCGGGGGTCTGGGAGCTGCACTTGTGGGGCTTCCCCTCGAAAAACAGGAGGGATGCCTAGAAGGGATCTCTTAAGAACCCTCTGAACTTCTCTCAGGGGGAAAAAACCCATTTTGACAAGCAGATGCATTCATTTGACAGCAAACTGCTTAGGTCAGGAAGCCAGCGGGTGTCTCCCAGAGCCCTGCAGGTCACCCTGCTGGCACCCCTTGCACAGTGCTTAGAATTACTTAACTTGTAATTTAAAGGTTAAACTCGGTCGCTGACACTTTATTAACCAAGTAGCCAGCCCTTGACAGCAATAGTTCTCTCTGGTCCCTGGACCAGCAGTGTCAACACCACCCGGAGCTTGTTGAACGTGCAAATTCTCGGCCTCCTCTTCAGATTCCCAGCACCAGACTCTGGGAGCCTGGCCCTGCAATCTCCTTTAACAAGCCAAATCAAGTTTGAGAACGATTGCTTGAAAGCCTGGTTTTGGTTCCTGGCGCAGAAGCAAAACAAGAAGTGCCCTGGTTTTTGGTTGCTGTGGTTAGTCCCCAGGGAGTATCTGTGTGATATTGTGATGTATACAGATATTTGGTCTTCACTCCAGTTATAGTTGGGGTTTGGTTTTGGTTTTTGTCCCAGGTTCCTGAAATAGCTCCAAGGTGATGAGGGTGAAAGGAGCATCTTTTTTTATTCCTAACAAGCCCCTTTCAGCCACACCAGAGTGGAGTGTATGTTAATGCGATGACTTTCGGAAAGCCCCTAGGAAGGGGGGTGCTGGTTGCCTGGGGACCCAGCCTGGTGATTAAAGCTAGAACTTTCAGCCCTAACCTCCACCTCCGGGGAGGGCAGAGGGGCTGGAGATCGAGTTCACCGCTAAGGGCCACTGATTTAGTCAGTCTTGCCTGTGTAATGAAGCCTCTGTAAAAGAGCCCTCACTGGAAGGGTTCACAGAGCCTCCAGGTTGGTGCCGATGAGGAGGTGCTGAGCCGTGGCACACCTGCAGAGGGCATGGCCGCGCCCCGTCCCCCATACCTCGCCCTGTGCATCTCTTCATCTGGCTGTTCCTGAGTTGTGTCCTTTTATAATAAGCTGGTAATCTAGCAAGGAAATTGCTTTTCTGAGTTCTGTGAGGCCTTGTAGCAAATTATCGAGCCCGCGGAGGGGATGGTGGCAACCCCCAATTTATAGCCGGTCGGTCAGAAGCACAGGGGGTCCGGGCTTGTGACTGGCATCTGAGGTGGGGGCAGTCCTGTGGGGTCTGATGCCACCTCCGGGTGGACGGTGTCAGAATTGAATTCAGTTGTAGGACGCGCAGCTGGTGTCCGTGGAGGATTGGTCTTTGTGGGGAACCCCCCCTCCCTCCTGCTACACTTGGTGTCAAAAGCTTTGCGTGCAGAGAGGAAACAAGGGTTTCCTTTGAGAGAACGGCAGGGCCCCTAGAATCCCAGACACGGGGCCTCACCACCCGATTGCTGTGTTGGTAATTAACAAAGGACCTAACATTCTTCACAATTTCAGTTCACTCACCTTTAAACTGGGGATTCAGAAAAAAGGGAGATAACACATGAAGTGCCCGGTACAGTATATTCACGTGGCAGAGACACAAAATAAACGTCGTCACCC
Source organism: Neophocaena asiaeorientalis asiaeorientalis (assembly GCF_003031525.2). Taxonomy (NCBI): domain Eukaryota; kingdom Metazoa; phylum Chordata; class Mammalia; order Artiodactyla; family Phocoenidae; genus Neophocaena; species Neophocaena asiaeorientalis. Next base: position 2,601,410 of record NW_020185338.1, on the reverse strand, counting down.
GTATTTCACATTACCTTTCTTGCCCACATTCAAGAATAGATTGTGTTCACTGTGAATAGTGTTTTAATTATATACCCAATGTATAATTTCATCTTATGTGATGTATAAATGTTGGTATATTTAATTCCATACTATAAAGAGTTTGATTCTACAAGGTGTTTATTTTTCCTTTTTGCAAATGTCTAGGTGCTTTGCAGAAATGTAAGACAGATCTCAGTGTTTCATTTTATTTGAGAGAGATTGAAACAGGAAATAGAGAACTATGCAAGGTTTTGCTGTATATAATAAAGTGATAAAGACTGGCTATTAGCACCAAGATACGGAAGAAGGAGAAGTAACATGATAGGAGCTTTTATATAGATTATCTCCTTTAATCCTCGGAACAGCCTTATGAGTAGATGTTACAGTTGTCCCCCTCGGATAGGTGACCGATCTGCAGAGAAGTTAAATAACCTGTCCAAGGTCGTAGAGCTGGCAGATGGCAGAACTGGGATTTGAATCCAGGCATTGCAGCATCACAGTGCATGCTCTTAAGTGTTCGGTGTACCACTCCAGCAAAGGCCATAATTGTAGGTTGTTTAGAAGATCTCATGGAGGAAGAGGGACCTCAGATGGGCCTTGAAAAATGGGTAAAATTTAGAAAGGTAGAAAGAGGAGTGGCAGTGGGGGCAAAATGGGGGCACCACGTTGCAGTTTCTCTCTTGATTGTACAACTCTCCCTTTAAGGTAGGAGCTTCCTTAGAGGACTTTTTCGTTCTTTGAAAATCTTTGTACCCTGGCATTCATCTCCATGTCTGGAAGACAGGAGGCACTCAATAAATATGGGTCAAATAAGCGAACGAGCCCAGTCTGAACCCTCAGGGTTGGATTGGTGGTTAGAGCGGAAGCGCTGGAGCCAGACTGTCTGTGTTCAAGTCCCGACCCTGCCTGACTCCAGCTGTGTGGCCGCGGGCGGCCCCCTAAGGAGAGACTCTCCATCTACAACATGGGAACGACAGACCCCCACGGACAGAAAATGGCTGCAAGGAGTGAGAGTTAACACGTGGAAAGCACCAGGAACAGGGCCTGGCACCCGATGGGTCCTGTCCAAGTGAGGCTGTTATAATCGGTGGTGGCGATGAGGGTTGTGTGCGTCCTCTCAGGGTGTAGACACGGCTTTCTGTTTTCTCTGAAGTAAAGCCTGAGTGGGTGCAAGGTGAGCCCTCCTTAGAGATGACCTGGGTGCTAGAAATATGAGCTTGGAGCTGTGGGGGCCTCTGTCCTCCCTCCACGGGAAGCAAGAACCCTCAGGCTCCAGAGAGCTGTCTTGCTAGTCCCAGACTGGGGAGGTTTCCTGGCGAGAGACCAGTGAGTACTTGAAGGAGGTAAAAAATTAAGAGATCTGGAAAGAGGAAGGACACTCATCGTTATTGTCCTTATTGGCAGTTTGTAAAATTGCCCAGTCATCCAGTACTAAAGTTGTAGATCTTGATTTTCCATTATGTGTGGTTAAATAATACTGATACATAATAAATATTATTAAATAGCCCAGGGAAATTTTCTCTTGAATTTTATGGAACATTAAAGTCTAGTCTTGTAGTACCTTTTCAGTGCATCATTTTCTAAGCCAGAATCTCGTCAGTGACTATTTAATAAGTCAGTTGTGATTATTATTACTAGGTAGTCTTTATCAAAAATATGAAATTAGATATAAATGTTTTGTCTCCCCAGATATTTTATCTCCTCTATTTGGGACACTTGTTTCTTCAGCTCAGGTGAGTTTACAGTTTTTTCTTTGGACGGGAGGGGCAAATAACTCTGTAAGAAAGTGAGCAGTGGGACCTGTGGGCCGGTCCTGTGCAGGGTCCCTGAGATGGCACCTGGAGGCTGGCACCAAACGCCGCGGTTGTGGGATCCATCAGCCTGGAACGTGGATGCACGATCACTGGGGCTTCTGACTCTCGATTGGGCCATGAGGACTGGCCAGGAAGTCACTCTGGAAATTCCAACCTGAGGGACTTCTCTTTGGGACACTAATAATCTCACAGGACTCTGGTGCACCTCCCTGGGAGTGTGGGTAGAGAGGTGAAGGCCATGTCAAGTTTGATTTGATTTAGAGAAGTAAATGAGAAATTTCCTACACCCTCCAAAGAGAAGTGAGTAGAAGTTATGGATGTGGGTACGTCTGCATGTTTGATTGACGTATTTGATTGGCAGCTCTCCTGCCTGACAGAGCTGGTCCCTTTGCGTTGATAAATCACCTTCATGTGCCAGGCTCTCCAGCAAATAGAACAAGGTCTTGTGTCTAAAGAAGGCAAAGCTTTCTGTGTGCTCCATGTTCTGCTTGGCGGCGGGAATCCTGGTCTCCAGATGGAACGTGGGGTGAATTTGTGTGTGTTCTCCTGGCTAGATTGAGTCAGTATGTCCAGGAGGAGGTCCAGGGATTACCCAGACCTGGGGAGGACCCCCGTGGGTAAGTCTAGTCCAGAACCTGTAATCAAGATGTAATTGTCATAAGCCTAGTGAATGTCCAGTCGCAGATGCCTGTTTACAAAGCTAGCTCATAAGTTAGGCTGAAAGGAAATGTTCTTTTCCAAAAGTGCTTTTTATAGTCATCTAGGGGAAAGGGGATAAATTTATAAGCCCCATTAATCAGAGGACTCTTAGAAATATTGTAAAAAGACTCAGTTTACAAATACAAATGCTGCCAAAGCATGCAGAGGTAATTTTCTGTTTTCTCAGGCACTCCCGCACTAATTCAGAACCTTTGAATGATGTATTCCCTTCAAGATGTATTTTAGGTTTGTTTATGAGTATTGTAGCAAATTGTCCATGTTTATACATAATATATGTAGTTCATCATTAGAGTTTCTTTGAATTCAGTAACCAAACACTTCTCCTTATAGACTGCTTTTCTGAATTGCCCGTGACTTCTTTTCTTCCCCCCATCCAGTTTAACTACTGCTTTGATGTGGACTGGCTCGTAAAACAGTATCCACCAGAGTTCAGGTGAGTTCCACAGAGTGATGGATGACATCATAACTGTACTTCAGCCTTAAAACACAATATTTGTGTTTCTCAGGCAGCTGCCGTGCATCTTCTTTGAATATTTCTTTTGGAACTATTGAAATCATAAAAACGTTAAGTTATACTGGGAAAACAGCATTTTTTGATATATTCTAACTAATGGCAAGACTTCCTAATACAGATTTTAGCGTGTCCTTCTGTTCTGTCCAGAAGTAGATTAGGACAAATTTCAACCCAAATAAAAGAATTATAGGTCCAATGTTAATATGAAGGAAAAGGTCACTGCCACCTGCGTTCTCGACCTATAAGCATGCCATGCTTCACTGGGCACATCAGTGCTGTTCTTTTTTTGAGACTCTCTTGTTTCACAAGTGAATTTTCACGTAGCTTAGGAGTTAATGCAGGGGTCATAGGGCCTTCCCTTACCCAGATTATGGAAGTGATGGGTTTCCAGTCTGTCTGCCTCATATTAGGCAGTGCAAACCAAATAAATATGGCATCCCATGGTGACATGGCATCTGTCCCATTTCTAACACATGGACGTGGCAGAATCCCATAACAGCAGGTAAGGTGGAGGAATACACATGCAGGAGAATGGTTATCAGGGTCCTCAAAGTCCATGGTGCATTTAGCACGTCAGATTGTGGGAAGCTTCATTATTAATAATAGATAAAATGCTGGGAGTTCCCTGGCAGTCCAGTGGTTAGTACTCAGTGCTTTCATTGCTGTGGCCCAGGTTCATTCCCTGGTTGGGGAACTAAGATCCTGCAAGCCACGAGGCACAGCCAAAAATAATACTAATAGATAAAATACTGTTGAAATTTCCCAAGCAGCTTTGGCACTCAAGGGCTCATATTTGACCTGTAACAGGTAAGATTAGTTTCAGCTGCATGTAACAGAAAAGTAGAAATAACAGTGGCTTAAACAGGAGAGGAAATAATTTCACCAACCTATTCAAAGTATTGGATGATGGCCACCCACATTAGGGAGGGCGATCTGCTTTGTTGAGCCACCGATTCAAATGGTCATCTCCTCCGCAAGCACCCTCACAGACACACCCAGAAATAATGTGTTTTTTTTTTTTTTTTTTTTTGCAGTACACGGGCCTCTCACTGTTGTGGCCTCTCCCGTTGCGGAGCACAGGCTCCGGACGCGCAGGCTCAGCGGCCATGGCTCACGGGCCCAGCCGCTCCGCGGCATGTGGGATCTTCCCAGACCGGGGCACGAACCCGTGTCCCCTGCATTGGCAGTGGACTCCCAACCACTGTGCCACCAGGGAAGCCCCAGAAGTAATGTTTTATCTGGACGCCCTTGGCCCAATCAAGTTGACACACAAAATTACCCATCGCACTGCCTTTTTGTGATAGTTTTTAGAACACCAGTAAATCTGAAGTAATTAATGAGGACTTCAGCTTCTGTCAATAATGTTTAATCTTTTATTTTTTAAAAAGACCTGATAATCTGATAACAGGAATCGTTTCTAGGTACCACATGCATGATTATCTCTTACATTATTCTCTGTACTGTGTTTCTAGTTGTAAAATAGAAAATTTTTTCCAAATAGAAACAAACCGGGAAGGTGTGTTTCTTAGTTTTATTTTACCTGACATGTTAGAATAAAGCTATCAGGTTTAGGGGTTAGGAATCAGCCCTGGATGTGCGTTTTCTGTCCTGGTTTTTTTTGTTTGTTTGTTTTGTTTTTTTTGCAGTACGCGGGCCTCTCACTGTTGCGGCCTCTCCCGTTGCGGAGCACAGGCTCCGGACGCGCAGGCTCAGCGGCCATGGCTCACGGGCCCAGCCGCTCCGCGGCATGTGGGATCTTCCCGGACCGGGGCACGAACCCGTGTCCCCCGCATCGGCAGGTGGACTCTCAACCACTGCGCCACCAGGGAAGCCCCTGTCCTGTTTCTTTTTAGTTGAGTGTGGTCCCTTCACGTGTGGCAGAGAATCATTCTGCATGTGATTGATGATTGTGGAAGTTGTTCATCTTGCTTGATGGAGAAAAATCCAATTTTTGTTTTGTTGGGAGAGCTTATAAAGGTATATTGATTTCTAAGGCTTATCTCGCTTTGAATTAACCAGAGTAGATCATGGTTCCTTTAAAAGCCCTTTTAATCTATTCCTGCAGAATGTTTTTATATTGTCCTTTTGAATTTAAAAATAGGGCATTTTCAATGTGCATTGGGCTCTGTTGCATTGAAATATCACCACCTATTAGTGAAACTACATGCTGTGGGCCTGGGCCCCTTCACTTGTATTCTGGGCATCTGGTGCAGGACCTTGCTCACAGTAGGGGTTTAACATATGGCTAGTGAGGAAGTGGTCTATTGTTTGGGCCAAGAGAAGGGAAAGAAAAGAGCATCATACTAGACAACAATGATTGTATATCTTTTAGTCTATCTGAATTTAAATATATTAACACAGAGCTGATGATGTGCCCTTTTGGACCAAAGAAGATAATTACTCGAGGACCTTCTTGAGTCACAACCCCTCCAGGTCACAGCAGAGCTTCAGGCTCAGGCCACAGGGCTCCATTATAAAGGTAACCAGTTACCGAAGGTTAGCCGGTCCATGTCCTGTGCTGGCCCCCTACTTAGTCACCACACAGGCCAGAAACAGATGTCGGTGGTCAGCGACCCTTAACTGGGTGCAGTTCAGCTTCATGAATGATGGATTTTAAATACTCCTGCTCTCTTTTTCAGGAAGAAACCAATCCTGCTCGTGCATGGCGACAAACGCGAAGCAAAAGCTCACCTACATGCCCAGGCAAAGCCTTATGAAAACATTGCCCTCTGCCAGGTACGGTACTCATTGCCCTTCGAGATCATGCTTAGTCTGAGAGTTGGAAGGAAATTGAGACCTTGAGTCTATCCACCCACCTAATGCAGGAATCCTCTCTCCAGCATCACCAACAGACATCTCTCCAGCCTTGGCTTAAACGCTTCCTGAGGTAGCTCATCCTATTTGTGGGTACCCCTCATGGTTGAAAGATTTTCCTTTATGTTAACCTGATATCTCTGTAATTAGTCAGGGTTCTCCAGAGAAACAGAACCAATAAGGGTGTGTATGTGTGTGTGTGTGTGTGTCTGTGTGTGTGTGTCTGTGTCTCTGTGTGTGTGTGTGTGTCTGTGTGTAGACAGAGATTTATTTTCAAAGAACTGGCTCACGTGATTGTGGAGGGTGGCAAGTCCAAAATCTGCAGGGCAGGCTGGAGACCCCAAGAAGCACTGATGTTGCATTTTGAGGCCAAAGACCGACTGGAGACTCATTCCCTCTTCCTGCAGGGAATCAGTCTTTTTTTAATTTCCTTTCCACTTTTCAACAGACTGACTGAGGCTCACAAACATTCTGGAGGGTAATCTCCTTTACTCAAAGTCCACTGATTGAAACGTTAATCTCCTCAAAAAATACCTTCACGGCAACATCTGACCAAATATCTGGGTGCTGTGGCCTAGCCAGGTTGACACACACAGTCTTCTTCCTCTGCCTTCTACGTTGGTCCTAATTTTCCCGCTCTGGAGCCACATAGACTGAATCTCCTTGCACATGTCAGTGATTCTCGTATCTGAAGTCATCTATTTTGTCCCCCTAGTTTTCTCGTTCAGGTTCAAGCGTTCACTTTCTTCAGTTGTACCTGGTATATCAAGGGTTCCCTATCTTTCCCCAACCTGCCAGCCCTCTGGTTGTATCTATTTTGTCCATGTCCCTGTGGAAACGGAGGTTCCAGCATTATTGAGCAGGTTTTTTGGATTCAATTCAGTGGCAGCTTCTTTCTCTGAAGGCAGCTTAAAACTGGTAGTTTTTATTGTGACATTAGCTGCCATTGACATTTCACCCATAGCCCTTAGTTCTTTTTCACAAGAATCACTCAATACTGGAGAGACCCATAGATCGATCAGAAGCAGACCTGTTAGAAAACTACCTTGTGAGTTGTATGCTGCGTGTGATCCTAGTCCGATGAGGGGCGTTAAGTGGTCTCGGAACAGGCTTGGTTTGCTGGGACCAAAGCAGAGAAGAGGCGAGAAGGCTGTTTCTTTATATATTCCCATAATTTTGTCCTGATACTTTCCAGTCAGTTCATGGAAATTCAGTGTGACCAGTGAGTCTTGGAGTTTCCTTAGGACTCCTTGTTTTAGCCTCCACGTCTGAAAGGATCTTTTCATGTGTGACATTTTGTGTAAGAAGCAGGCACACTGGGCGGGGAGGGGAGGCAAGGGGGTAGCATGGAATTCAGAAAATGTTAACATTTATCATTTCCTTCCTGTGGTGGTTCTGAAGTGGCTGGTGTAATATTCACCTCTTCCTGTTTGAGCAAGTTGGTCAGTCCATTCGTGAGCAGCTTGATGAATGAGTCTTTCATGGCCCTTTTCTCTCCGGGCCAATAGCTTAGTGAAACTGGCTCAGGATTTCTGCTCTTGGCGTACAGAGGCAAGAGTGAATTACATAGAACCTAGTTATTTTTCTTTTCCGTTTTCCTTCTAACATCCTTTTTCCTCCATCCATACAAGGTAAAAGAATTCCAACTCACGTTTTATCACTTCTTCTAGCTATAGAATATTATCTGTGTGTGTATGTGTATATTTTTAAAGATTAAAACAGTGAGAAATCTCAACCTGATCCATTTTAAACCCGTCTCACACCATTTTCCTGTGATGTAACTCACTGTACTTTATGTAGTTGGAATTTTAAATTATTCCATCTCTTTATCCATCCTGTTTGCAGCTCACCTTCTACATAGGATATGCCTTTGCTTAGCAGTTGCCTAAAATCCCCTTGTTTTGCATTTGTTTCCAAAAACAGAAGAGGTTAAACTGCAGTAGGATAGCACTTATCAGACTAATAGTGGGCAGAAAATAAAATAACACGGGAATCCTGAAAAACAGCAATAAAATCAATGGAAATACAAAGTGTTTTTCAAATGTACTGAAAAGTTTAGGAGAGGTGGTGGCATGCCTAGTGGCGTGCTTCAGGCCAGCCACTAGAGGGCGTAACGAGCCCTGTCTTCCAAACCTTGTGTGAAGAGCCTCCGTAAGCTCCCAGCTCTAGTCTGAGGGACATGGTGATTGCCCCATCCTGACTTATTGAAATACCTTTATATCTTGTCTTTAAAATGAATTTTTGAATTTCTTTTAGCAACGTAGTGTCACTTGACTAAGCTGGGTCACGTTAAGTCAAAGAATAAGTGGATGCTGACACTTTTCCCATTTTGCACACCTGGTGGTCCAGGTTCAGACTTCCTGGGTTCTGTCCCAGCTCTCTGCCCGCTAGCTGTGTCATTCTGGGCCCATCACTTAACCACTTAAAGCCTCATTTCTTCATCTTTAAAATGAATTACTAATACTGTATCTCATAGGGTTATTGGGCAAAGAATTTGGTGCATTTGCCAAAAAGAAGCACCCATTAAATATTATCTGTTGAAATTATTATCATCCTTGCTTTTGTGCTTAGACTTGCCCAAAAGCCCACAACAAATCACAAAACTAAACTCAGAAGCCAAGTATTTTGACCATTGCTTTTTCTGAGCTAAATATCAATTTACAGAGTGGCAGCCTTTGTTCTAATTTTGTAATTTAAAGATGTGAAACACTGGGATTAGCATATACACACTACTATATAAAAAATAGATAACCAACAAGGAGCTACTGTATGGCACAGGGAACTATACTCAGTATTTTGTAGTAACCTATAAGGGAAAAGAATCTGAAAAAGAATCGAGATATATACGTATCAATATAACTGAATCACTTTGCTGTACACCTGAAACTAACACAACATTGCGTTAATTTTTTTTTTTAAAGAAAGACATGAAATGCACTTTCCTGCTCACTCTTCTGTGACCAGTCCACACAAACGTGTGCCAGTTTGTGAGCAGCCCGAACACTGAGTTTACAAGAGCAGTGAACTTGGCCATCTGTCCGTGAGCATCCCCAAGACGGGCTATGTCATTCTCACCTGTGTATTCCAGTTGCCTATCGCTGCCCCCAGCAGACAGGCCCACCTGTGGAGAGTGGGCAGGGGGGCGCTTTGATTTTAATAGCACTTGATTCCATTTATAGAGTGCTTACCCCGTGCAGCTCCTTTTCCTAAGCGTTTTATGTGTACTTCTCTCATTTATTCCTAACAACTCCCTGAATCTCCTAACAGTACCCTCATTTCAAAGAGTAGAAAAATGAGGCATAGAGATTCAAGTATTTTCCGAGGCATAGAGATTCAAGTATTTTCCAAAGTCCTACATAGTTGTGAAGACAGGATTTGTGTCCATACACAGAATTCCTAGCTGGTAAACTATTCTTGACATCTCTATTTATTTTAACTTTTTCATCTTGAGGCCTAACCAAGGTCTTGCTATACCGGATTTTAGATAAAATGTTTTACTTCCCCACCTACCCCCCCATTTGTTTGTAAAGATATCATTTTAAAACATGAAAAATGGATTTAATATATTTATTTTCAGCATCTTCTGTGTTATAAATGTAAGAAAACCTTTAATATCATAATGTCTCAATACTGCCACCACTTTCAATGTTTCTTTTAAATATGCTTTGAAAACTGTGTGTGTATTTCTGTATAAGCCAAATATCTAATTTTAAAACGTTGCATAGAGTCTCGTTTGTTTTTACTAGTTTTCTGGCTTCTAAGGAAATTAGGCTTCTCACTTCTAATTAGTGTAATTAAAATGCAGTATGTGTTGAATCATTCTGGGTAATGAAAAAGAAGTTTTTAAAAAAATGAACCTCACTGGATGCTATTCTAAAAGCTGTTTTGAATCTAAAAACAATAAATGCTGGAGAGGGTGTAGAGGAAAGGGAACCCTCATACACTGTTGGTGGGAATGTAAATTGATACAGCCACTATGGAGAACAGTATGGAGGTTCCTTAAAAAACTAAAAATAGAACTACCATACGACCCAGCAATCCCACTACTGGGCATATACCCTGAGAAAACCATAATTCAAAAAGAGTCATGTACCAAAATGTTCATTGCGGCTCTATTTACAATAGCCAGGACGTGGAAGCAACCTAAGTGTCCATCAACAGATGAATGGATAAAGAAGATGTGGTACATATATACAATGGAATATTACTCAGCCATAAAAAGAAACAAAACTGAGTTATTTGTAGTGAGGTGGATGTTGGAGGGTGGGAGGGAGGGAGACGCAAGAGGGAAGAGATATGGGGATATATGTATATGTATAACTGATTCACTTTGTTATAAAGCAGAAACTAACACACCACTGTAAAGCAACTATACTCCAATAAAAATGTTAAAAAAAAGATTAAAAAATAAAAACTGTTTTGGCGATCAAGGGCTTGTCCACTAGAGGGCAGTAACAACTTTAAAAACAAAAAAAAGTTGACCTGAATCTTTTCTAATTTAATTTTCAATAGATAGAGATATTATTGAGTTTTTAAAAAACAAGTAACTTGACCTCTTTTTTATCCTAGGCAAAGTTGGATATTGCATTTGGAACACACCACACGTAAGCAATTTTTATGAAATGGGGAGGGGAGGATATGAGTTTAATAGATCAAAGGATGCTCTTCAGAAATCGCCCTTAGAGGGACTCACATGTGATGATTTTGCTGGGGGAAAAGCTATCACTTAGGAAGCAGAGGAAAAGGAGTTGTTTCTGAACAGCCTTAAGACCAAGTACCAGGATTCTGGCTCGACATGAAAGTCTGAATCTGTGATGCGGTTTCTGCTTTCTCTTGAGGGCGTTCATTATAGCCAACTGAGGGGGATAGATTGTGGTCCGCGGTTACGCATGACTGTACGTGCGGTAGTCACATGCCTATGGATTCCACCACTTTAAAGAGGGTCTTGTGAATTTCATAAGATTCTGAGTTGCATCAAATAGAATATTGTTGGGTCAACTGTGCTGTGATTGAAAGAAAAACTGTTTTACAAGAAATTGTCATCTTGAGAGGCTGGTACCTGTCCCTGCTTCAAGACATCTCAGAAAATTCTCTTAGGATAATTTCTGAGACATTGCAAACAACAGACAGGAGAAACTTTTCTCTTACTTCCTACTTGATACATATCAGCTTGACTCCCGTTTTATTTGAGTCTTACTGTTTAATGGAGCCATTTTACATAATTGTTCTGTAGCTGAGAAAAGAATAAGACATGGTTGCCTCGATTTCAGTATTTTTGTAAATCATATTTCTCTAGAAATATGTCACACTCAAAAGAGTGACAAAGGGCTTCCCTGGTGGCGCAGTGGTTGAGAGTCTGCCTGCCGATGCAGGGGACACGGGTTCGTGCCCCGGTCCGGGAAGATCCCACATGCCGCGGAGCTGCTGGGCCCGTGAGCCATGGCCGCTGAGCCTGCGCGTCCAGAGCCTGTGCTCCACAACGGGAGAGGCCACAACAGTGAGAGGCCCGCATACGGCAAAAAAAAAAAAAAGAGTGACAAAGCCTTATCTTTCTTCTAGACCAGCAGTGGAAACAGGTAGCCTGCTGCTTCAGGCATGTCCCTTTGGGTATCTGTCCCTAAGGCAACAGGGAATCTCATGGGAGGAAGTGTTTGCCCCGAGTCTTTCAGTGACCACTGTTTTCCTGATACTATGCCAAAAACGAGGGCATACGTTCATCATTCTCTTTGTAAGCTTAAAGCTACATTTTGCCAGTCTGTCTCCAGAAAGGAACCAGAGCAGAAAGCACTGAACCACTTTGTGAAAGGATACCTATCAAGCATACATTATCTGGTCTTAGGTGCTCTTGTGTAAATGTTGCTGCATTTACCAAGCACCCCTAATTGGTAACTTTAGTGTAATGGAGGGTTGTTGAGAGTGACCTCAAGCACCTACCTAGCTGGAGTATCAGGCACAGAGCTCACAGAATGCTAATTTCAGCAAAGGATACAAAATAGCACTGAATAGGCCGAGTCAGAATCTTAGGCTCCTATAGCTGCACCACCGTGGGAGACGCTGATGGGCGGCAGTAGTAGTCAGCCGTCCTGGGAGAGATTCTGCAGTAAAGCGTCGCACCAGATGGATCCTTGTCCCCCGCCCTTAGCTGGAACCCTAGCCTAAATACCTTACTGATTCCAGAATACATTGAGCAAACCCTGTTTTGGATCCTGGGCATGATTTGCTAGACCTGCAGAGCGGGGTTCCTGTGCAGAGCACATGTTCTGTGCCTGCAGCCAGCATTTCTTGGGCACTTTCACGCTGCACTTAATATGCTAGCGAGTCATAGGAGAGCCTGGGTCAGGGGAGGGACTGAGTGCCGGGCCGGCCCAGATCTGACACAGTGGCATTTGAGGGGGATGGAGCTATCCTTTTTTTTTTTTTTTTTAATGCTATTCAAAAAATTACTTGGTCCTTTGTCTTCATTTTATAGACTAGAGGCCCCAAGTAGGTAGGCAGTTTTCCTCCAGCCAGTGTTGGGAGACAGGACTAGAACTGCTTATTTTTGCTTAAGTTCTTAATTTACTTTTGTTGTTTCCTCACTGCTAAAATTAAACCTGTTTCCTTTGGCGCGCGCACGCACACACAGGTACACACACGCGCGCGCGCTTTGCAAGCCCATTCTTCCTTCGCCTCCAGCACATGCATTTTGCAGGTTAAACCCAGCAGAGTTCCTCATTCACAGTTGAAAGTGCCTAGGGAAGTACTGATAGACCCTTTCCGCACTCTGTAGTATGTGTGTAGTTTACATTTTGTTAAAATGCCAGTATTTTGTAGGAGATTGAACTCATGCCTTGAAATAACTTTCAGTTGTTCATTTTAAAATATTTTAAGAGTTATTCATTAAATATCTATTATATTCTTGAAGCACAGCTCAAGGGGATGTAAAGTGTTTTAAGACATAGTGGCTTTTGTCCTTCCAGCTTTTAGTCTTTGGGTGAGAGAGGCAAGACAAACACATGAGCTAGGAAAGAAGGAAAGCCTTCCAGCTCCTGGTGACAGGTGTGAACACGTCCCCCGCCTCCCCCAACAGAGTGGAGCTGCCACAGTAACTCTGAAGGAGTCTCTGGGGTCACACTTGCGTCAGCTGGCGGGTGCTGACCATGTACTACTTGCGGCCCCATCCCCCAGGAGCTCATGGTCCTCTTAGAGACAGTGAAAGTGCTCCATCCCTGCTTCCAGGATGCTGTGCAGTCCCGGGGCTTATCTCATAGTGCTTTAGAATGCTGAAGCTCTTTGGTGGCCTCCAAAGCTGGAAGCAAAGGCACCTCCCACGGCCCTGAGAATCCACAGGGGGAGGGAAGCGTCAGATCTGGCTGTGCAGCCCGGAGCAGACTACAGGATGAGTCTCTCTCCTCTTCGGGCTGTAGCAGGGCCCCCCTCCGTGTGACCCACTCCTGCCCCAGTAGCATGAAGTAGCTGCGGCCTGTCCAGCCCAAGGGAAGCCGTGCACAGCGAGAGGAGGATCCAACACGTGTGATCCAAATAAGCGCTGCTTCCGGTTCACGTGGGGAGCTGGGTAGTCCCCATGAGCTCTCCTAGCCACGGATTCTGCAGTTGTAAAATGGGAATGATAGCGCCTCCTCTGGATTGGGTGGCATTCTGTGCACTAGCATTCTGTGTGGCTTCTAAAGCAGTGCCTGGTACATAAATGCTCCACAGACATTAGCTTGCCTCCGCCCTGTGCAGGAACAGCTTCACATAGGGGAAATGTCCCTTCTGCCACCCCCGTAGCTTAATAGATAATACGCAGGTTAGTATTCTTCAGGGAAGACCTCATTTCTTTATATGTTTTATCCATTTTTAACTCTGACCCTATTGGGACATGCCATTTTGTCTATGAAAAGATTAATGTGACTCCCCTTAGATTAGTTCTCAATGCTATTTGATAGGATTCACTGACATTAGTGCATGATTTTCCTATTAATTGATACCTTAACTAATGGAAATATTTGTCAAAGTTAAATCATGAATTCGTAACTGGCTTATTCTTAATTACAGTCAGCTACTAACGTGGCAACAGCGTACGTAAATTTGCCCAGATTTCAGGGAGCACATCTCATACGTGGAGAGAAGATTGGCTCAACAGCTGTCATTTCTCCAGCTTCGCATTAATTTACTATTTGCCAGCTTGGGTTAAATTCTCGTTCTGGCAAGAGCTAAATTTCATCCTCTGTATAGTCTTTTCCGTACTTTTTAATGCTTATAACCCCATTCGGTCGAGATAGTATTTGGGATGTTGTTTACTTGAGAGAACCAGTGGTTCATTTTTTTCCCACGTGTAAACTGACTTCCATCAGTAAATGTTAAGTAGCATTTTGGCCTCCATAGAAATAAGGTAGAGTTACTGCCTTGAGTGAATCTCTAGTTGGGGGAGAGAGAATTTAGGTTCCTGAAATAATTAGAAAACCATCGGGAGGCCAAGAACCATCCGAAAGTAGATGGCAAAGTGAAGCAAGGCATGGAAGCAGTAGAGGGAATGTACACCTGGAGTGTTTTACATTTAACAAAACATGTACTGCATTTCATTCTCACATCAGCCCTATGAAGTGAACACGGGGTTGATCCTTTATGCCACAAGTGAGAAGCCGAGGCTCAGGGGACATGGAACGACTCAGAGATATTAAATGACTTACGTAGGGTCCTATGGCTTCTAACTGATGAACACTGGTACTTAGGTCTTCCAGCTTCGGATGGAAAGCTCTTATCTGTCCTGTTCCCTCCCTCTCACTGGAATTAAACTAAGAGAAATAATCTGATGACTGGGGAAGCCCCATGGGAAAGAAGGGAATCTCTAGGGCTGATTTGAGTAAAGGGAGAAGAAAAGGGAAGACTTACCTCAAGCCCAGGTACACGCTGGTGACAAGTCTGGCGTCTATAGAGTATGAAGAAAGATCAGTCTCTTGAAAGTGAAGCATCTTTCAAACTTAAACTGCAACCCACAGTAGGAAATGTGTTTGTCATTTCAGTCTGCTGCACCTGTCTGTACTGATAAGTGCTGAAACCAGAGTTTCACGAACCAGCACTTAAATATATGCAATATACTCGGGAGTTTCTAATTTATTCTGTTGCAGTTTTTTTTTAATGCGAGGTAGCCACAGCGTAGCAAGAGGTTGTGACCATACTCTGAAAACACTGGACAAGAAGATTCCTGTTGTCCCTGATAGTAATGGGTGATGCTGAATAGATAATAAGGAGCCAGACTACAGTGTGGGGAGGGGTTTAAAGTGCCAGGGCTGGCCACGTGGAGCAAAAGTTCATTTACCACCAAATACTCAGCATTTTGGAAGGTGGTTTTCCACTTGTCACTTAAGCAGACTTTGATAACAATGATGTATGGAAGAAAAGAAGACTAAATGTTCAAAATTGGGATAATGTAATAAGAGTTTAAAGAATTCCTTTAGCTATTGCATTTGCATTAGAAAGGTATTATGAGAGTACCGTTAATGCTTTTTGATCCTTTTTCTGTTTTTAAAGGAAAATGATGCTACTGCTATACGAAGAAGGCCTCCGGGTTGTCATACACACCTCCAACCTCATTCACGCCGACTGGCACCAGAAAACACAAGGGTTTGTAGGGTTCCGTTCATTTCTTCGTAGTCACTGTGTGTGCTGAGAAAGGTCAAAAGCGAGAACATTTGATTTATTCTTTTTCTCCTGTTTTTTAATTGTGAAAAAACCCAGAATTATGGCATAGAAAAGAGACACATGCAAAAAAAAGTGATAGTATTCTTTTACTACCTCCCCCCAGTTCCTCTCTTGAGGTAGCCGGTGTTAACCGTTTAACACATAATCATCCATAACTGCCTTTATTATACCTGTAAACATACGTATTTATACACCGTAGTTTTTTTCTAGTTTTGACAAAATGGCATCATACATACACTCTACAGCCAAGTAGATCCAAGGATCTGAGGCAGGAAAGAGGATGAAAAATGAAAGGCTTGGACCTATTATTTTTCCATTAAGACCCTCCTGATAACTTTCTTGGTCCTCACTTACTCCTGCATCCACTTGTACTTGCCACTTCCCAACAGGTACCAAAAGAAAACTTGGGGGTTGATTGTACACTAAAAATGTCCCCACACCCCCAGTCAGTTTAGTTTCCCATAAAACAAATCTAAACGGCTGTCTTTTTAGAGCCTGTAACATGGTTGTGAATCTCCAAAAGAATTGAACATGAAGGTTTTTCATGGCTTTATTTTATTTTATTTTTTTAATTACTAACCCTTTGTCCTTGGTGCATATATACCAGATCTAGGTTTTGATCTCCTAAGAGAAGTTTAGGTTTATTTTTAGGGATTTTAGGGACTTGTTCAAATCGTTTCACCCTTTGTTCTCCTTCCCGATAAGGCTTCATTATGACCAGCCTTAATTTCGCTTTCTTTCACTTAAGCTAGTCTGCATGTCTCTGTTTTCCTGTGTTAGAAGGAACTCACCCTTTCAAGGTTCGAGTATCTTCCCCTGCATCTTCCTCCTCATTCCCTCGCTCATACCATTGCCCAGCCTGGGCTAGAGCCCTATTCTGGGACTCTGACTGAACCCAAGTTAGACCTTCAGTTGAGCTGAGACAGAGAACCTCCCAGCCCCCATCCTCTGGGCCTGCTGGACCTGAGTGGGCCGGGCAGCATCACAGCTGCCTCTTCCCTCACACAGCCTTTCCCTGAGCCAGGTGTGTGTCGTCCTCTCTTCACTCCCCTTCCCCACCATAGAAGGTGGCTTGATCCCCTGTCCCCACTGCCTGATGGTTTTCCTACAAACATGTTCTAGTTTCCAAGTGTCCCCACTTAAGATATGCTTCTCAAAATGCAGCAGCGTTCTGACGGGTTCAGGGTCTCGGGGATGGACTGTCTCTAAGAGCCTCAGCCGCGGTGCTTTTTTTTTTTTAACCTCTTTATTGGAGTATAATTGCTTTACAATGGTGTGTTAGTTTCTGCTTTATAACAAAGTGAATCAGTTATACGTATGTTCCCATATCTCTTCCCTCTTGCATCTCCCTCCCTCCCACCCTCCCTATCCCACCCCTCTAGGTGGTCACAAACCACTGAGCTGATCTTCCTGTGCTATGCGGCTGCTTCCCACTAGCTATCTGTTTTACGTTTGGTAGTGTATATATGTCCATGCC